>NC_061109.1:117182441-117242441 GCF_015104395.2 Macrobrachium nipponense
TTTCAACCATATAAATGAACATAACCATACAATAAACTGGAATTTGTCACGTGTAATTTATAGCAGCAACTGCCGGTACAAGAGTCAAATGATGGAATCGGCCTTAATAAAAGAGAAGCAGGTAATGAACATCTCAAAAGGCGCGTGGGTTTCAGATGTCGTCAACGAAGTTTTCATTCAACCAACGTTTAAGAAGATTAAAGGAAGATTATCAGCGGAGGTGACCTAAATTGGCTTACTTGTGGACGGATCTCTTGGTATAAAATACCACCTTTTCTGTAAACTTTTCTCATTCACATACTTGAAGAAGAGAGACAGCAGTCTCTGAAATATAGTACTTTTCTCGCTACATTTTGGTGTTTTATGGGCTCCTTTTATTAGATATATATTATATATATATATATATATATATATATATATATATATATATCATATATAATATATATATATATATATATGTATATATATATATATATATATATATATATATATATAATTAATATATATATATATATATTATTATATTATATATATTATATATATACACCTGATAGCATGATATCCTAAGAAAGTAATTCTAGGGTGGTTACTTGAAAACAATATCCAATCTAGCATTGCCCCTCCTTATTGCCTAGAATTGACCCTCTGTTGACTCTCTCGCTGGTAGAAAAATGTAAAAAATATTACTTTGTATATCCAGAGTCTGAGGTAGGAGTCTGCCACAGGGGTGAAATATGGACAGGGTGAGGGGTTGGGCATCCAAAAAGCGATGGAAACTATTTTGCTGTGATTCCAACAAAGAAGAGAGGCTCCTGGATGACCCGATACACATTAACTTGGATATTTTAAGAGGGAGGGACAGATGGGACTGTCAGTAAAGCATATCCCTGAGCCCACTTTCCCGGCAAGACTGCCGCTATTGGAACATTGAACTTAGCCCTTGCTATATGAAAGGAGTTGACTAGGGTCTCATCTAACGATTCCTGTATCCTGGAAGCAGTACCAGCAGACATATTCTGATACCTTGGAATGACTCCATCCTTATCGAACCACTCACAAATGCCATTATCCTGAATGTCCTTTCTAAACTTCATGAAGTACTGTTGAGTACACATCCTCGGTTTCTGGAAAATCGACAGCAGCAACCTCTCCAGTGTGCAGTCTATGCCAATCACACTCCAGATCAAGAGCAGAGACATCATTCCAAGATGGAGGCGAGTTTTAGTTGATGTCGACTCTGCTGAACATAGTCGTGTTAAATTTACTGTAAGTTATTCCTAAGGGAAAGTGAACTCCGTAAAATGTGATATTTCGTTATGATAATATTTGCATAAAACGTTTTTGCAAGCACGCGCTTCCACGTAAGTGTAGTGAACATCAAGTATTAAGCAGATTACTTATCCTTATAATAACTCCCTGTGCAATTTCCTCTTTGATATGTCTTTCATTCTATACAAACTTTTCATTGCACTGTATGTCCCACTATACAGTTTTCCTTTAGAAATCGTAGAAGCAAGATAAACCAAAGAGAGAATCTTTTATTCTTTTATACAGATTGCTTTTGACCTTTGCAGGCAGTGGGAGGATGAACGTAGGAGGAAGGTCATTCTAGGGCATGCTCCTGCGCATATCTCTCTCTCTCTCTCTCTCTCTCTCTCTCTCTCTCTCTCTCTATGAGAGCAAATGTCAATTGGATTCGGATCCCATCAGTGTTGGCGGTAATGACGCATATGCTTTCAAGTGCCAAAAGAAAGATGAGTTCGACTACAGTGTTCTCAATGCGTGGGTTACAGCAGAATCCAGGTTTAACACACATTTGCCCTGCCTCTCCCTGTATGCAACTATCGGGCAATCAGTTACACCATATTCTGCCAGTTACTTTATTTTCAGTTTAGCACATGAATAGGGAGACGTATTGCTGACATATGACCCCTACTACAGGAAAATAGACAACTATATACTCAATATATCTACGGAACTATATCACTTTGAAATGCAAGTTTCAAAATAACCAAGGAAGTGAGCTGCTAGTGCAGACTCCTATGGTAGATTCACATCAACGGTGGACCTGATGTCCAGGCCAGTCCCCTACGACGCTCCTGATTTGCTGTTGATAAGCCAATCACAATGCTGGAAACTCTCAGTCTCTCGTGAGAATTCACATAGGCAGGATGTATCTTTCATTTTTTCTGAGGGATACGTCTTTCAAACGTGTCCATCAGGAGAGGTAGAACATACATCCTGCCTATGTGAACTCTCTCTCGAGACTGAGAGTTTCCAGCTCTGTGACTGGCTCATCAACGGCCAATCAGGAGCATCGTAAGGGACTGGCCTAGACATCAGATACCCGGTTGTTGATGTGAGTCTACTATAGTAGGTAAAATTTGTTTCTGTGGTTGAAAATCCCAGCTCTGCTTACAGTTAAAAGTCACGTTCCTAACAGCTATCATCGTTAGGCACAATAAACAAATGCATATTCAAGCATCGATACGGCTCTTTCGTTTGTGTAGGCGTTACTTCCTATGCCAGAAGACAGCTGGGCATTAGAGGACAACCCCTACTGAAGTTGTTATAGGACATATAGAAGCTTGGTATTCCAGGATTCCTCTCTAAAAGTCATTTTACGACAGTAACTATGAAACTTGGGGGTTCACGTAACTTACACCAGATGAGTAGTACTCTACATCGAGTCAGTTTGGTTTATCTCTTTCTTTAGAGCAACAAATAAAATAAATAGGGACATTTATGCACATAACCTAATTATTTATATCTTATAGTAATCGTATTCAAAGTAATCAAATGAATGCAAATTTAACGGAGAATGTCGTGAATCATTAAAGCAAAAAGTAAACTCCGGAATACGTCGATGACCTAAGGTATTGTGACGCCATGGTACTTTTTTGCATCAATCAATCAAACTGCGACCTTCATCACTTATGTAGCGCAAGTACACTTACTGAAGTCGCATATATACAGGTATGTGACCTCTCTGGTAGTTCTAGGTCAGGTCAGCTGGCATCATTAACCACTTGCGAATTGCTCTAAAATTCCGCAAACACTTTTGATAAAGGTAATAATCATGAAGTCATAATATTGGAATTCGACTAAAGTGCCCATTTCTTCATTGATCATAGGCTACTGAAAAACGGTTCGACCTCAATCACTTCCTAATTAAAGAGAGCATTCCTATTTATTATAAAACTGCTAGGTAATCATTCATTATCCAATTGCAATGTAATGCTTTTTGACTCTCTTTAGTTATAATCTCCCCCATTTTACAGAAAAGTTACTTTAAAAATGTTTGAAATCGCCAGACTCCGTTATATACTAAGCAATGAGATTCTTTCTCAGATATATAATGAAAAGATTCCTAACAGAAGGGCTCTTTCTAAGTCTCTTAAAAGAAAATTCTATTACCATAACTCATAAATTCCATTTATATATATATATATCTATATATATATATATATGTGTGTGTATATATATTATATATATAATATATATATATATATATATATATATACTATATATATATAGTATATATTATATATATATATATATATATATATATTTATATATATATATATATATATATTATATATATATATATATATATATATATATATATATATATATATATCGAACTACAAATGTCCTTTAATATCTAATTCGCTCTACCTCGGAATTAATATATTTTCATATATGCTTAACCGAGGGGGAATTTATTAAGCGATAATAGAATTGGCGATCGACAGGCGAGAACCAGCGACCTCCCAATTCCAGGACTAGCAGTGAAGCCCCGGTGTCGGGGTGGTTTAAGGCTTCACTGCCAGTCCTGGAATTGGGAGGTCGCTGGTTCGCGCCTGTCGATTGCTAATTCTATTATCGCTTAATAAATTCCCCCTCGGTTAAGCATATATGAAAATATATTAATTCCGAGGTAGAGCGAATTAGATATTAAAGGACATTTTGTAGTTCGATATATGTATATGAATCACGGTAATGTGATAGACTTATATATATATATATATATATATATATATATATATATATATATATATATATATATATATATATATATATAACTCTACCTACGTATTTTTAAAATGAAAAAGACCACGTAACAGTCATTTAACAACTGCCGACTAATTGAGTTAGTAACATAAGTAGGCGTAACAACGAAAATGGCCATCGATGCCATAAACGAATTTATTTTAACGAAAAAAGTGGGGTGGGGGGATTCTCTACCCAATTCAACTCATTTGAACTGTTCACGCTCCTATCTCAAAATTTAAAACCAAAAACATCAATATTGTTTCAGATGTCAAGTACGTAATCTATTAACATCTAAAAGAAAGAGGAAGCCATCTTTGTTGCTTAAAGAAGGATTGACGATTAACCCTTACAGATGTTTGCTTTCTAAAGACATGGGATACATCTGCCAGACAGCAACAATAATTAGATTTGTGTCTGAAACAACATGTTCCAAACAGTGGCAAATTCCTGTTTGACCTCTGACCTCTAAATACCACTTTGACCTTGACCCCTGGTCCACCATATAAAACCATGAATCCTTACCGTCTATAGATAAAATATTTGAAGTTTGAAGTTTACCTCTCCAAAGAAAACAATATTGTTTGTTTGTCTGTATGGTGTTTTTACGTTGCATGGAACCAGTGGTTATTCAGCAACGTGACCAACGGCTTTACGTGACTTCCGAACCTCGTCGAGAGTGAACTTCTATCAACCACGCCACGCCACAATATTGTAATGATTTGAAAACTTCAACATTAATTGACGGATGAGACAGGTAATTCACAAGACGACCCCAACCATGAACCAGCTCCATAAAAAGTACCAGCAACATTAAAATTTTGCGGCAGGGGGTTCTCCCTTCTCTACAAAAAGGGCAAGAATTAGTTGGGAAAAACTCTCTATCGCGAGAGTATATATAATGTTCTAAGGGGTCCACAATAATAAAAAATGTTGCGAGTTCGTGTATAATCTAACAGAATTGCAGCTAGAAGGATTGATAGGGGAGAGGAAATCACTTAGTTGGAGTTAACCGCCCTCTTTCTTCATCACCTGGTCCTTAAACGAGAAAACGACCGGTGTCAACAATCTTCAGCGACTATTGTTTTTTTATTTTTAAATTCACCTTAGTACATGATGTGCCTAATCGTTTATTTGGACTGAAGATGAACCCAGGGAAGGGTTCGAAAGCTTTTTGTAAAGAGTCTTAAAATTATACACGAACTCGCAACATTTTTTATTATTGTGGACCCCTTAGAACAAGGGCACGAATATTCACACAAAATATATTCCGTGGTCGTGCAAATGTTATTAACATTAGCAGCAGCCTGTAAAGAACCCCACCAGATAATGATTAAAGCAGAGGTGCACAAAATTTCATATACGTGACTCACTCATTATAATCAGTAAATGGCGAGAATACGGGATGTAAAACAAAACCAAATGAAATTTTTTTGTTATAATGAATGAATTCGCTTAATTATAATGATATAAGATGGTACTTTGAGTGACTAATGCCATGATTGTACATTTGAGAGAACAAATAAAGAATTATCCTGCCAGACCGGGGAAGGAGAGAGGAGAGAGAGAGGAGAGAGAGAGAGAGAGAGACGAGAGAGAGAGGAGGGAAGGAGAGAGAGAGAGCAGACACCCACCAGTGTTGCAAGATTTGCCACACCCATACGACAGCTGTGACGTCATGTGATCTATAAAGGAGATCGTCTGTGTTTGCTCAATAAAGTCTTTCCATTTTGGGGGGAACAGAGCGTTTAGCCCAATTCTCTCTTTTGTTGGTAAATCGTAAAACTATACAAAAATCTAAGTGGGAGAAAGTCACGCTAGTCACTGAATAAACATCTTGCTCGAGGAAATTTATCGTAGAAATAGAAACATAAAACCGCAAAAAGATCTGAGACAAAACTTAACACAAGCATCAAAAATAATAATTAGCATATATATATATAATATATATATATATATATATATATATATATACATACATAACATATATATATATATATATATATATTATATTCGCTGTTAATATATATATAATATATATATATTATCTATATATATATATATATTATATTTATATATACATAATATTATATGATATATATTATATATATATATATCATATATATCATATATATACATATATATATATATATATATATATATATATATAATATATATATATATATATGTGTGTGTGTGTGTGTGTGTGTGTGTGTGTATGTACGCGTGTACATATATTTAGCACATGCATACGTATGCATAAATAAAGTATGTATGTATATACACATATATATAAATATAAAGAAAGGAATGTCAACGTAAGAAACATCTTTTAACTATTTTCTTTAAATTTGTCAATGGGTCCCCTCCTACGTCCAACCATGAAATTGGGTCACGCTTTAGTGTTATTTTAAATATTTAGCAATACTTTTTTTAACCTAGAATACCTGAATATTTGATCAAAATGACGAGTTGAACCAAACCATATATTATGATTGATTAATAACGAGAAATAATGTTCAGTTTCTGCCTGACTCTACGGAATGCTCACGAACTGCGCGAATCCTCTGGAATGTAAATTTAATGTTTAAATTTCAGTGTAATGTATTATTATAATTGCCCGAGAACGTAAACGGGCATGTATACTAGTATGTATATATATATGTATGTATATATACATACATACTTAATTACATGAATATACATATATGTACGCACACACATATACTACAAATACATACTATACATAATATATAACATACATATATACATATATATTTATATGTGTGTGTGCGTGTGTAAAACAATGGTGTGAAGACATGATCACAAAATTTATTGCAGTTGATGTCGAACTGGCTACACTGTGGAAAGCCAATCTCCTTCCTCATTTTCTCTCTCACTTCATCTGGATTTCTTCGGATCTAGCAGCAATCAGTTACCTCTCTACTTTCTCCTGGCTTAATGAAAGTTGTGAGAGAAATTTCTCTTAATCCGCCTCCATCCATCCTCTTTAATAGTAAGCGTAAGATATTATATCTTTGCCATATAAAGATATAATATAAAAATGGGAAAAAGCTGGGAAGAAGAAGATTATATCTTTGCCATTTTTAAGGTTTTCGTGCCCTCCACTTCACTGAATTGCTCTTTATAGAACACTTTCAATTTTGTCGCAGATTTCCATTCGAATGAAAAGATTTATTATACTTTTGTCTTTTATTTTCTAGAATTTTGAAATACACTTACTCGTGATCAGGTCTTTCCCCTATCTTTTATTTATTTTTCTATAATATATATATATATATATATATATATATATATATATATATATATATATATATATATAAAACAAGTGTCCGGTGATGTTCCTCAGCTCTTAAACAATAGAATGTGTAATCCAATTTGTACTTTTTCTTACCGCCCAAGCAAATAAGAGTACTTTTTAGCCGAATTTTGATTTCACTGTCACTATCTACTAAAGTCTACATTTTCAAAAGAACAAAAATCGTATCAGTAATGGGAATTAATTGCTATGGAACGATTTTTCAATGATTAAATTATGATGAAGATACCTAAAACCTGAGGCACTTTGCATAACTATCGCATGAATACGAAACTCAACTAACAGAGCCTTGTAGACCTGTATTAGAATGGCAGTTCACGAACTACTACTGGGTATTATTCCCATTTCTCTGCTGGCAAATAAAACAATAATAAATGTGTATGTGCGCTTGTAACTAAGAACCATCTTGTAAAACTGAAAAATGAGAATCAGGTGCTAAATGAAGATTGTGAAAATTATTCTCGCTTCCTAAAATTAATCACATGCGATATACCATTTTCAAAATTTAGTCCCTATTCAGAATATGTTTAGACTGATCTAATATTATAACAACAACTTCAATGTATAAGGAAATGAAGAAAGCTATTATCGTGTTGTGAAAGGAGGGATCATTTAGACCTCCATGGATGTTCCCTTTAGAATGATCGTATCTTATCATAATTGTTCACTGGAGAAAAACATAACCCATTATTATACTATGATAATAAAATATGAGTAATGTAATGCTAGAACACGTAAAGTTATTCAATATTCAAATCGGAAACCACGCCGCTCCTTTCTCCTAATTTCATGCATAACACTACTGACATGGAAAGTAGTGTAGTAATTTTGTTTTGCAATGGAAAATCATATCGTTGTAATTTACAACAAACACATTATTCAATTTCTAAGTTGTGCACATCACAAATAACACTGACCCGACTAATCGCAGAAAGTCATAACCTTCTTTAGAATGAAACCCTATTCTTCGAGGCAATAACGATGTTCTGGATATAACCTTTCAAAATGAGAGCTCGAATTCAATAAAGTTGTCGGAATTCTGTTCAATGGTTTCGCCTTTAAATTCACTTAACTGGAAATTCTTTTTAAAAGAGCAGCCGTAATTTCCACTCAGAGTCGAGTGGGAGCCACTGTGGGTGTTACTGGTGGTCTTCAAAGAAATACCTGGGTTTTCGTGGCAACTAAAGTTGTTTTTTTCTTTACGAAACTTTTATCACTTAGTGTGTTTAATTTTCGTTGATATACTCAACACCGAGATCAAATGTTCCTTCCATAAATCATTTAAGATCTTTCTGCAGCCCACCACAATAAAAAAGTGCTTCTTTTCTTCGCAAACGGTAATATTAATATGAACATATAATCATGACGTTCTTCCTATGAGCAGCAGGATATATAAGCTCAGATACCAAAAGGAATATCACAACATTACTCATGTTAGGAGAATGAAATGTGGATGTTGCAAGCGTTCGAACCAATTAGGGAATTTCTCAAGGCGATGCGACCTTCCATTCAGATTTTAGTCCACGTATTATGAATCTGAACTCCTCAGGTCGCAAGGGAACCAAATACGAACAGAGCAGTCGGGAGGATTCCCGGTACCCTTGTCCTCTCGGCGGCTCCCCTGCTGCAACCGCCGTCGCTTTCAGGAACTCGGATTTCGGTGATTTATCAATATCATGAGAAAAAGAGGCCGCCGAGGGAAATCCCCGAGCAATCCTAAAATTTCTCGGTCTCAATTCTTGTCGTCATAAGTCTTCGTAATGAAACGCCGGAGGCGGCTTTAGCGTGCTCGTGCTCTCACACGCCACACGCACACGCAAACACGCACACACACACGCACACACATCCAGGCACACACGCACATAGAGAGGTAACTCTGTGAAAAGATACAAACAAATTTCAAGGAAAAATTTTGCTGAATTTTACAGGCAATAAACTAGTAATCATTTTAAATGTAACAATGGCGTAGCTATGGAAATAAGAGGGAATTGGCTGTTTGAGTATTACTATTGTCAAATTAATATTATCGCTCGTACATACCTACTGCCTGCATTCTTACGGAATGACCTAAAACGCCATGGGCTTGCAATTAATCTTGCACAAAATAAAATGTCCACATGCTACCTAGGAACTGGGGAACCAAGAGCAAAGAACAAAAAGCAGAGATCACTTTAAATGAAGATGGATAAAACAGACATTATGATAAACAAATTAATTAATTACTTAATTGATAAACAAGCAAAAGCACATATGCTTAAGAACACCTCCAGACGTGGAAGATACGGAGGCTATAGTGTACAGCAAACCCCATAGAATGTCTTTCACCGGAGTGATCCTTAGTCCTATTTGGAAAAGTTCTACTTAATCAAATACACTTCAAAAATCCCACGATGGGGACCGTAATAATGAACAATGAATCTCAGTTACACAAGGATCAATCGACCTTTATTCCTCTCCTACCCTTTAGACTACTTGAGCAACTTGGTATATTAAATGAGATTTGTGAAACTTTGGCTATGAAGCCAAGCACTGGGGCGCTTCCAGCTATTCAGTACTTAAGAGAATAGAAAAAAGAAAGTTGGGGTGGTTGGACAGCTAGAGGGAAGAAAGGAAGTGGGAACGGAGGTAAAGTAAAAGTGGGCGCACAAGCCTATATTATCATAAGCATTCAGCTAGTAAGTAATGTAATATATAAGCGTCAGTTGACTGAATCCGACTACTTCGTTTTCAAATTCAACTCTGGTACTGATCACGAGAACCTCTTTAATGTGCTCCGCCCTCACTCAAGGGATCTCGTTGCAAAACCTCAGGCTTTGCAAAACCATTGAAAACAGTTTCAAAACCATTTCACAACCGTTGCAAATTGATTGCAAATCCATTACAAAATCCTAGCAAAACCATTGGAAAACCGTTGCAAAGCCATAGAAACACTTGCAAAAGCAATGCAAAACCCTCGTAAAACCATTGCAAAACCGTTGCAAAGCCATAGAATCATTTGCAAAAGCAATGCAAAACCCTCGTAAAACCATTGCAAAACCTTTGCAAAAACATTGGAAAACCGTTGCAAAATCATTCCAAACTCGAAAGTCAATTCATTTGATCAGTTCCTCATATAAGAGATTGGAATTCTCTGCTTTTATTGGGATTTTCGGTCTTGTATTCGTTTTTTTTTACCTTTAGGTTACAATTAACTTCTTTCCCACTATTTGTTGTATATTTGAAAGAGAGAGAGAGAGAGAGAGAGAGAGAGAGAGAGAGAGAGAGAGAGAGAGACTCAGCTTGATTTGCATCTATAACCTTTAATGCTACTCGTTAAGGTATTAACCTGTTCTCCGAAATAGCTTTGGCTTATCTCCGTAACCACTGAAAAAAATAACCTAAAAAGAAACGCGTGATCTTAAAACAGAAGACTAAGAACAGCTGAAATGTTTCTGCGTTTATGAAAACGTCCTATAATTTTTCTTTCGAAGTGGTTATTACTTTTGGGAATGTGGCTTTATTTTTATTACACTGAAAATGGGCAGGCAATTTATAGCGCGCGGTGTTATCATCCGACAAAATGCAGGGTAAATGCTAGAATAAGTCTTGATAAATGATCCAGTAAATATAAAAAGAAGTTAAATTACAGCAAAAAGAATAACAAAACAATTTAAATGAATGAAACTACTTAAATAAAATCCAGGCGCATATTATAATATAAACTAATCATTCCTATCAAGAGTTTGTGTAAATAAACTCCCTGGCCTGAATTACAGACCGAACGCAGCTTGACACATATTCACAACTCCCACTGTCCGGCTGGAAATATAACTTTCCATCTGGCTGCCTCCATTTAATGGCAAATTTCCATCAAAAGTCTCTTATCTATTCGTGTAGGCAGCGGATATAGCGAGCCATAATACCACTCGGCTCTTCCAAAGACAAAGAATTGCCTCTTATTCTTCGCTTGTCTCGGGAAGATTCCTCCACAATTTTTCTTCGGAATAAATTCTGCCCTAGTTTTCCGCTTAAAAGATTCTTCTTCTTGTTCTTCTTCCTGTTTCCCTTTCATCGCCGAAGAATCATAATTTAGTTTTAGTAGTAGCAGTAGAAGCTACAAATGGCAGCCGTATCCGAAATCAATTAGTGCAGAACCAAAACAGGGTAGAGAAATGTTTGTAATGAATACCGGTTCTTGTTCTCATTTACGACGGGTAAGACAGCTGGCCTCTAATGGAAGGTTGTTTACAGGAAATAAGGATAAAATGAAAGAGAAAAAAGTAAGAAATGACTTGTCTGCTACTGCTAAACATTTGAATAATTAATATAACGTATTTCTTTGTTTTACTATGTACGGACTGTTTTTTTTTTATCTCTCTAGGAAAAAAAAAAAATCAACTATTCTTAAATAAGTTTTTTCTCGACTCTCAACACTTCTTCCATCATAAGGGACAAAAATTCTTTCGAAAACATTCCGAGCTCCTCAACTTTCCTTTATCGGGCTTAAAACCACAACTTTGGAATACATTCCGTAAGTTCCGATTCCGGGTGTCTGAGGCTTCTCACACTGGAGAATTTGGCCCGAACAACTTATCTCATTTCTCTCGAACTCAGCGCCACAGGCTTTCCTTTCTATATTTCTTCCTTGCCAGCGGAGGACTGTGTGGGGATTGCCTTGCAACTTACGTTTTCCCTCGAGACTCGCAAAAACTCTAAGCTCACTTCTGCACTGAGTCTCTGAATGTTTTCTACAGTTACACAAATAATTACGCACGGGCGTAAACCGAAGGGATTTCCAGGGTAAATATTTTTTATTTTTACTTGCTTTTGCGTTTGACTTGCAAAGGCCTGTCCACACTAGGAAACACCGTTTGGAAACAAAGTTTGCGAACAATATTTGCAAACAGTTTGCAAACTTTTTGCAAACAGTTTCCGTACTGTTTGCAAACAATGTTTCCTGCCCAGACCTCAGCTGTCGTCAGGATGCTTGCCGGTGCAGTAGCCTCTGTATTCTACTAGACTATTTTAATGCACTCAAGGAGGGAGAGGAGAAAGAAAAAGAGATGGGTAATGAGGAAGTTTTTGGAAAAAGGAGAATGTCATACTGACTTGCTTCTGGCGAAATTGAAAATATATACATATATATGTATACATATAGATGCATTGCACATGTGTAATTATACATATATGCATGTATATAGAAACACTAAATGTTTTCCATTCTGGATGGGAAACAAATATACGGTAAAAAGTGTTTGCAAACAATGTTTCCTAGTGTGGACAGGTCTGTAAACTGTAGCTGTACATGATTCTTCCAATGTATATAATTCTAGCGCTGTACATAATTCTAAAGCTCTGCATAATTCTTGCACTGTACAGTACATAATTCTTGCAAACCAACAAACTAATAAAATTTGTCACTGAAAGCAAACACAAAAATAAATAACTGAAAAGAAAAAGCGATAACTACCATATGCCTTTCGGCCACAGACCTTTTCGTGATAATTTGTTAAAAAAAATATAAACTATCTCCGAGATAAGTTCTGTATGTTTACATAATATAAGAGCGTTTTTTTTTTTATATATTTCTACTTTCACATATATTCATAATTCTTGTGAAATAACGCCAAAGTAATTTAAATGAATTTTATTTCTAAAGGCCCCTACAAACGACAGACATTTTACTGTACACGTAATCCGTTTTCTCAACGACTATGTCGGCGTCAATAACCTACTATGAGATTCAGGGCCTCTGTAACACGGTTTTTTGAACTTTGCTCCTTATCAAAGCATCGGATGTTGCTGAAAGTTGACATATGTATATTTTACAACCACACACAATTTTAGCACATTATCAATGACCTAAACCTGATAGCTTTAATTTTTATAGAGTAAAAATTATCCGGCCGATGCCATGGCCAATGATTACGAGCCAAGAGTCGAAAAACATTCATTACGTAAGCAAGGTAAACAACATTTGACGAAATGTTGCCCCGCCCATCCACCACAGAAACTTATTCACCTTATTCCATCGGCTCTGAAACCCATAGCAGTCAATAATGGCTAGCAGGATTTGGAATTTTCCCCGTGGTTGCAAAACTGCATTTGTCTTACGACTTGCAACTTTTTACAGTCAAGAGAAAGCCCGTGGCCATGACAAAGACTTTATGAATGGCGGAACGATACATAGATGTGGGTGGGGTATCTGTACTAGCGTAGTAATACTACTGTAGTAATAGCAGTAATATACATAAATTAAACGTTTAGGCCACCTGCTGGGATCCTTGAGGATCATTTAGCATTTCTTGCAACTACTAGAGAAATTAGTTTTTATAGCCAGAAGTTAAATTTTCTAATCCAACAATGCCCATGATAGCCTTCAGTGTTATCCTGAATTATAATTTGGCCAAAGTGGGTGGAGCCTCATGAAGTCATCATTCTGACGATAATTATTGATGAAGGTTCAAAGCCAAATTGCGGTAACGGCTTTTTTCGTTTTTTGTTTTAGTAAATAGGTAGATAGCCAATAATTAAAAATGGCTCGACATTGGATATAGCAATTATCAAATCAAGCTTGTCTTCTATGTTTTTGAAAATTACCAATTCAATTATTCCCTACATCTTGTCAATCTGATTGTGACCTATAAAGTAGATTATAATTTCTTAGGACACTTATTTTGGGAGTTAGACTAATAATCGAAGTGTTTTTGTATTTATTAACATATTTTGTTGGTTTGTTCATTATTACAATTATCAGTGGAGAGGTTTCAGAGGTCATAAAGGTGTACTGCTTTGCTTGTATTTACATTTTTATGTCATTGTTGCCAGAGGTGTAGCCTTCGTTACGTATAGCCAATCATCCATCGAGAAAGAGGGAAGAAATGCTGTCATAAGTTACGTAACGAGTACGTTCGAAACCTTTTCTCTGAGTAAGTTGGCCCGTCTTCAAAACAAGTCACTTTTACATTATAAGTACCAAATTTATTAAACCTACGTAATGCAGACTACAGTCAAAATTTATGTGTAGATATAATGTGTATTCTGAATAAGCGTTATATTTATGAAATGCATAGATAAAAAGTTATTGCGAAAAAACCGTGTTACAGAGGCCCTGAATCTCATAGTAAGTGTTGTGACGCCAGTTTTAGAAGATAAACCAATCAATCAGCCAACGGCTATGGTCACCAGCACCGAACCCGACTAATTAAAACACCAGGATAGTCGCTCTATCCGCTCTATTGCAGCCCAAGTGGTAGTGATGCACTTCGAGTTTCGCTGCATCTGCGATTATCTGGATCAGAGGTACCCCTTTAAGGACAAGGACTTCGATACACAAAAGGGAAACAAACAGCACCGAAGGAGCTTCCACCCCTGGCTACTGTGAACTAACATTGCTTGCCTTTGAAAGGACAGTGCGTCTCTATTTATTTTATAAATGCAGACGGACAGAGTAAAACATGCAATGCTTCCGCTTGTCATAGCAAAAAAAAATTGCCTAAATGCAAATGTTTTCTTTCAAGTAACAAAAACCAAAGAGGTAATAATAATAAAAAAAAATACCATTATTACTATTAATATTATTATTAGTAGTGGTAGTAGTATGTAGTAGTATCCAACGAAATATTACAATTGTTGCATAGCCAACGTCCACAGAACAGAATATCGATATTCGAAAAAACAGCCAAGAGAAGACTGAAACATAAGATAGCATCTGAAGAAAAGTCTGATAGTCCCTATGCAGGAATTGAATACCCCAGTGCAAAAGTGTCAGGCAGACTTTAATTAATATTCCTTAAGAAGGTTGGTTATCTAATATCTAAATACCTCACAGAACAACTATTCAGAAGCCACATGTAGTACTACTAAAGAATCTAAGGGTACTCACGAGGACACTGCATTTTTCCCGAATTCCATGGTGACTAAAATCTGAATTAGGCAAGGGCATGCTTTATGCAACATCCATAAAATCATGAAAGTATTGAAATTGTGTCAGGATGAAAGTTTTATGACTGAAAAATACTTATTTATAAAAATCATATTTTCCTAAATTCAGGAACACGATTGGAAAATCTGAGAGACGGTTCAGTATGATAAGAGACTTTGCGAAGTGTTCAATTTCTCGCCAGGAAATTAAAATTTAGGGTATTACAAAAATTAAGGAGATCATTTGGAGCAGTTCAGATGCTCAGAACGTCTGTAGAGGAGAGGCAATAAAAGTTATGATAATGTATACGAGACTGTAATTTTTAAAATACAAAACAGTTAAAAAAAAAACGGAGCTGTCTCCTGTTTGCACAACGGTGTTCTTCAGCAGAGTGAGTAAAATTATTTGTTTTACTTAAAAAAACAAGTATTTTTATTCAGTTTGCTGAGAGGACCGTTGTGTACACAGTCGAAAGCTCTTTTTTTTTTTTTTTTTTTTTTTTTTTAATTTTAAAAGTACAGTCTCATATACATTATTGTTGCTTTTAACCCATTATTTCATGTCACGGTATAGTGATGCACCATGTACAGACATTGCCAAGCTTTTCACTAAGGGAAAGAAGGAAATAGCTGGTGAATTGGTCAGATACAAAATGGCACATAAACTCAACCCCCAAAGAGACACGGTTTGGAACAAAATTCGTTATATGATGCTTATATGTATGAAGCATAAATAATATTGCAGCTGCTGTGATAAGAAGCTGAGATCGAGCTATGAAGCAAAAGCTTTTGCAGTGTGAGAGAGAGGTATAAAACGCTGCCTGTCGCTTTTCCGGCCAGAAATATTTGTGCTGGGAAAGACTGAAGAAGCGGTAGACAAGGATTAATAATTATCTGTCCACACACAGTAGAGTTTTTGCCATATGGATCGACCTCAACTTCTCATTATAGAAGCTGCAATATTGTTTTTGCTTCATTCAATAAATTGTTGTTCCATGCCGCGCCTTTTAGGCTTAAATTTATCACACGTAAAATGGTCTTTTTTTGCAACTAACGACTTCCCCAGTTATCTCCCTCCTTCCCGTAAAGAAAAGTTTTTGGTATTTGAAATGTTCCAAATTCTTGCATGTCTCGCCTTAATTTGTCTAATTCTCTTAATGTTAAATTTCTGACGAGAGACTAATCGTTGTCAACGTTTTACTGTCGGTGGTATACACACACACACACACACACACACACACACACACACACACACACACACATATATATATATATATATATATATATATATATATATATATATATATATATATATATATATATATATATATATCCCCACTTGAAAAGGTGTTCCCAGACGGGTGATTTGTTCGTACATCCAATTGTCAGCAAGTCTTTGTGGGAAGGGGACGCTAATTCCGCGCCCGTCTCTCTTCAACCTAGCTGAAACCCACCATAGTTGACTATAGTAGATTCACATCAACTGTGCATTTGATGTCTAGGCCTGTCCCTTACGACGCTCCTGATTGGCTGTTGACAAGCCAATCAGAGGGCTGGAAACTCTCAGTCTCTCTCGAGAGTTCACATAGGCAGGATGTAAGTTCCACCTCTCCTGAAAGACGTATACCTCAGGAGAGGTGGAACATAGATCCTACCCATGTGAACTCTCGCGAGAGACTGAGAGTTTCCAGCCGTCATTGGCTTATCAACAGCCAATGAGGAGCGTCGTGAGGGACTGGCCTCGACATCAAATGCACGGTTGATGTGAATCTACTATAGTCACCCAATACTTCCTTTACGTCTATTGGATTTCAGGAACTGGTCAAAATATTCCCCGCAAACTTATTCCGTGGGATGAATCTCTCTTTTTCTCTGTACACACACACACATACATACATATACATACATACAAATCAAAATTCCCTTAATGGAAGGTGACCTCGGGTATTAACACGAAACATCTCTTTCAACTTCTGAATCTATATATGTAAAACATCGCTAGAAATGGGATGAAAGATACTTATGTAGTACTTTTGAATAAAACCAGTTGAAAAACCGTCCATTCAGAGGAGCAGTAAATCTTTGAGAAAAAGCCCGTCTTTCTATCTAACATGCAATTGCTCATCAGACTTTACCAAAAGGTGATTACATCCTAAAATGTAACTGAAAGAAGTGAATCTACGTCCGACTTCCATACACAAGACCGGTAGAATAATCTACGCAAGAAACCTGATGTTCATTGCTACTTTTTATTACACTTGAAAGAACTTTAAGGAAATGAATATCTCATAGGCTATTTGTCTAATCGACATGCAACGATCTTTATATCATTATGAAAATAGAACTCAAAGAACAGTCGCCTCTAATCAAACAGGGACATTACTTTTCTCAGGAAAGCAAATAATTGTGCCATTAACCAAAAGTCCCATTATTTCTAGGGAAAAAGTGATGTGTCTTTTTTACGATACGCCATAAAAAACTCGCCATAAACATCCCCATGCTGCCGTGGAGCCTTTGCCGTTCGCTGAATACAAAGAGAACATGGGGCAATTTATGAAAGACCTTTCTCAATTTGTTCCAATTCAATACCGACGACTCTTTGGATAAACGATACGGAATATCAAGTTTCCACATCCTTAACGATCGTTCAAAAATCAATTGAGTGTTTTCAACACTGTATATCGAAAGCTTTTTTTGACAGTTATATATATCCTGTATCAGGCAAACCAAACGCCTCTTCGTAAAACTGATAACTCAGACCACCGCCTTAAGCCCCTTTCAATGTATTGCAACATATGAAAAAATGTGTTTAGATAAAGCTATTGGTTCTGCCTGAAACCATAAAGAATCAAGGGTTAACTGCTTCACCAGTCCTTCTTTCTCCAATGCTGAAGGAGACACTTATAATTCAAACTTCCACTTAAATCATCGTATGGGATAATCACGTTACTTCAGACTTTAAAAATAGTTCTCTTTAAACTTCGGTCTCTCTCTCTCTCTCTCCAGTTGCTAACTTTATGCCGGCCTTTACCTTCGTTATTCGGAGTATTGGTCTCAGACTGGAGGTGCTTCGTGTTTTATTTAAGGCAAAACGTCTATTAATAACCCATCGTTACATTTCTCAAAATCCTCTATTACCACCTACAGTCATTATTATTATTATTATTATTATTATTATTATTATTATTATTATTATTATTATTATTATTATTATATTATTAACAACGATAAAGTGTATTCTTCCTAAATAGAACTACCCCATTATTCGGGTCCTAGTTAGGTGTTCCCTAAGCAAAACTTAGAACTTAATGTGTCATCAACTGAAGAAACTTTTAACAATTTTATATGTAAATAAATAGTACGAATGTGCGTAGGAGGGATCCGCTATGGAGAGTAAGTGTTGTGTGTGGTTCTGCAATGCTTATATTTATTATTTCACCAAAAACCCGGATATGTGGGGAGGGTTAGAGGGCATCCGTCCCTAAATTATATGCCAAAACCAATTTTAAAATTAGCCGTTGAAGATATAAACAGCTGGAGGAGGTTCAGCTGAGAAGATATATATATATATATATATATATATATATATATATATATATATATATATATATATATATATATATATAGATATATATATATATATATATATATATATATATATATATATATATATATATAGATTTCTGTAGCGGTATTTTGTCTACTAACATTATCAGGTCCAAATATGCCGATTGATGTTCTTTATATTTTCACATTTTTCTTTAGCAGATCGTAAGAGTTGCTAGTAAGGCGTATATGTAATTTACCCCCCCCCCCCCTCTCTCTCTCCCTTGGGATATATATATATATATATATATATATATATATATATAGCTATATATATATATATGCTGTGTGTGTGTGTGTGTAGTAGTATATACATATATTTTTTTTTTTTTTTTTTTTATATATTATTATAATATATACTATATATATATATATATATATATATATATTTTACTATATATATATTTATATATATATATATAATATATATATATATAAAAATATATGGTATATACACACACACACACACACACACACACACATATATATATATATATATATATATATATATATATATATATAATATATATAATATCCCAAGGGAGAGAGAGAGAGGGGGGGGGGTAAATTACATATACGCCTTACTAGCAACTCTTACGATCTGCTAAAGAAAAATGTGAAAATAATAAAAGAACATCAATCGGCATATTTGGACCTAATAATGTTAGTAGACAAAAGATTCCGCTACAGAAATGCTTTCCAAACAACAATTCCGGCGAAATTCAATCTCACACCCGGTAAACCATTAGACGCAACGCCAACAAAAGAAGATCGAGTGTTGCACGAGCTCAGCACCCAGCCATTCGAGAAGACAGACGGACGCCTTACCCTTTTCATCTTAATTTGCCTACTGCAAACGCATCGCAGAGACACGAGCAAAGAACATATATTTGCTGTTATTGTTTCTGGGATATCTATGGCTGCTATGGATTACGAGACTCAAGAGGATTGCACCTGTGCGCCTACGCCCTAATGGTTGTTTTGCCGTGTTAGGGCCAAAACATGTTTTGTGTTACATTGCAATAATGACGTTTTTATGCCGCACTGTTTCCGTTTTGACTGAGGCGTTATTGCGAAAATAGCAATGTTACAGTCGCAAACACGTGTGCAGGGTTAAGCTACAACAGAGAACACAAATAAAAACAGAAACAGACACACATATAAATATATATCTATGTACTAATACATGCAAAAATACACACACATGCATGTATATTTATATATACATGTATATGTATATATACACGTATAAATATGTATATTACCTTTTATATATTATATAAACATACTCGTATTTACATACATACATTAATTACAGGTCATACTTCACATATGGAATGAATGAAGAGTACGCAAGTTAATAACAATTGACAGAAAATAATAGTAATATTTTGGAAGATATGCCAGTGGTACGGAACTCTTACCTGGAGACGAAGCCTGCTTAAGAGAAGTTTTCATATGTCCGTAGAACTGCAATTAGTAGACCTCCGAGAATTCGCCTCACGTTTATCTTAATAAATGAGTTTGAATACGATAGCAATCCTTCAGACATGACGATAAAAAAATGCGAAAAAGGAAATGAGTAGAATCTATGTTTTGAAAGATTACAGCCTAAAATGCCAATATACTTCATTAACTGTTTAATTATATGCTGTGTGTTATCATAATTTTTATGATGTCTGTCAAAACGTTATTGTGAATATAATCATCTAAAAATAATCTTTCAGACTTCTAGGTAAATTATTTCCATTCCATACTAAAACTATTATTACTAAGGTCATAATCCCCTACACTTGACCGAAAAAGAGTAAGCGCATAAACATATGTACATTTTATTCAAAATGTGTAACACTGTATATGGACTGGGTAAATTAATATATACACGTGCATACATAAAACCTGTATAGCAAATGCTTATAAATGCGCTGTTCATTGAGTTCGTTTGTCTTGCTTTCGAGAAACACGTAGTGCATCTCAGAAATAACTGTTTATTTATTAACACACACACACACATACGTATGTGCGTGTGTGTGTGTTAATAAATAAACAGTTATTTCTGAGATGCACTACGTGTTTCTCGAAAGCAAAACAAACGAACTCCGTGAACAGCGCAATCCACATTCTAGTCACTGAATAACCTACGAGCGGTTAGTTCAACAACGCCTAGGCTTCAGTTCCGCTTCCCACATACGAAGATGCTTTATTCGTATATTAACAACAGCTTCCTTGAACCTGCAGCTTGCTGTACTTTGGCTTCCAAGCATCCCGCGGCTTCAGAGATCAAAAGTATATTTCTTTGCAACTGTTCAGCCCGTTCCTCATATAAACAACAGTATAATATTCTTTCCCTTTTGTTTCCGAAACATCCACTTGGCTCTTCATGCCACGCTCAGCTGTCTATTCTTCTTTCAACCTATGTTTTACAATCATTGTTCGCTGCCTAATAGATTCTTGCATCTTAAGATGAAAATGAATAAATTGTTTTTCAAATCATTGATATCTAACTTCTTCTTCCTCGATCTTTCAAGAGCTTTATAACCAAACATCTAGTTTAGGAAATCAAGAATTGCCTCACAATTTAATATCATTATTATCATTATTTATTACGGGCACTCATCACTGTGGAAAAATGTAGTAAAAAACAGCTACAGATTACAGGTATTAAAAAAAAGATACAGTAAGCAACGAATGCAACTAGGTAAAGAGATGATTGACGTGAAAAAGGAACATTAATTGAAAGACAGCAATATACCGGAATGTAGGTACCCACAAAAAAGAAAACTTATATTTGAGAGAGTCATTGATTGGCAAAACCCAAACAGTGAAGACACTAATTACGTCATTGCTACTCAACATAAAGCAACGACCATAATTGAAGGAATGACGATGCTAGGCGACTCCATCTTCCCTAAATACTTTACGGCATTCGCCAGTAAATTGTTATTATCATTACTTCGGTAGATCAAACCTATTCACTTGGAACAAGCACACGGGGCCCATTGACTTTAAATTGAAGCTTCCAGAGAATGGTGGGTTCAACCTCCCACTGCAGCAGAAACTGATCATGAAACAGAGCCAGTGATTTTCATAGCGCTTGGGGAGGCGCGAACCTACGACATCTGAGCGGCATGTCACGACACTAGCCACCATTCTTTCGTGCCCTACCACTACCCACTGCCTGTATCTCGGTGACCTTCACGAAAACTTTTTCTCCATCATTAATTTGTGTTGACATCTACGTATTTCTATTTGCTAGTTCCGCATGCTCTTTTTACCTTTATCTTAAATTCAACGTAACCTTTTCCCGTAAGAGACTTTTTCAGATTCAGTCTCCATCAAAACCATAATTCATATATGGTTCATCGAGGCCCCCATGCATCTCCGTGGGGGCTACAGGAAATGGTTGGTTGATCGAATGCTATTCCCGAGAGGTTTTGGGAAAACATCCTTCATTTTTAAATAAGTAAATAAATAAAAGGCTATTTTGTTCTGAAACAGAACTACTTCCCAACAAGCGAGCAAGTTATGTATAGAAATACATTTAAAACACTGACATATTCCCAGGAGCATACCTTCTGAGGCCCTACTCACATGATATCAAATATGAGTGGATAAATGTTTAGACCATGAGAAGTGGGGCTGTAGACTGCAGCTCAAAAGACATGCGAGTAAAGCATTATCAATTCTTACAACTGAAAGGAAAAAAAAGGTAGAAAATATCGGTTACTCGTTTGTTTGTTTGTATGGTGTTTTTACGTTGCATGGAACCAGTGGTTATTCAGCAACGGGACCAACGGCTTAACGTGACTTCCGAACCACGTCGAGAGTGAACTTCTATCACCAGAAATACACATCTCTCACTCCTCAATGGAATGGCCGAGAATCGAACCTGCGACCACCAAGGTGGGACGCCAATACCATACCAACAAGGCCACTGAGGCGCTGTTACTCGTTTGTGAATCGACCAGACAGTAAGTTCAGACTACATCGTCAGCGCCATTTATCTGAGGTGTTCATGCTCTTGTACCTGCAAATTAAATCTCCGCGTGCCAGTCCTGACGATGTAATCAAACACACTATACGATTCAAAGTATCATAATGACTTGAGAAATAAGTCATAAATATCGTAGAAGAAGCAATGGCAAACAGTACTGTAAGCGAAAAAAATGAAGGCCTGTATGTATACGGAAACGCCTAAGTGTAGACATAAGTATACAACGTGGAAGTTTACAACTTTACATTCACACGTATTTAAGCACAATTATTTGTGAATATCCAATACGCTCTTGAACGTAAAAGGGGCACTGCAAAAAAAAATTAGAACAATTTTTTAAAACCTTGGTACATTTCAGTGTCCGGCGCGACTTCCTTCCAGATGATGGTAATTAGATATTACTTGCAATATCCTGGAAAGCAGGAACGACTGCGAGAACGAGCTAACGAGATTAAACCAGCAGGAAGTAAGGAAGATGGATGGGAAGGGATCAGGCGATCTCTCATAAGTCATTATGGGTTTTCCTGCTCCTCACAAATAAGAGTTGCTTTTGGGATTACGCTGTCAAATATATAATTTTCCCGATGGTTTCCCAACGTAATGCATGCCTTCGAAAACATAAATTTCATGAATTCAAGTATTCAAAGCTAAAAAATTTATATATTTTAGAACTTCGCGAATTGGCTTAATTTTTTTCCTTTTTAGTACAACCACTGCATACTTAATCCAATTTACGATTACATGAGTCGTGTCTACATTGGAAATTTGACGAGTAAGAATTCATAGTATCGAGAATTATTACCCATTCTATAACAGTGCCTGGTTTCCAATTTTTCCTTTTGAAATGAGAAAACGGTTACCTTGGATAGGTCTAACTAGTTGTCAGGTTACACACGATTTGATCTGGATATACCAATTCCATACACTGATGATTACAAAATCTCAGTTTTATTTCTCTGGCCATAAGGTATCTCAAAGCATGATTCGTGTTTTTACAACGTAAGTTGGGTGTCGCTAATTACTCAAGATTATCAAATGCAATACCAATTAATACATAATACATTACATACATTACTACATACATAATACATACATACATACATATTATATTTACATATATATATATATATTTATATTGATTCATATATATATATACATATATAATATATATATAATATATATATATATATTTATATATATATTATAGATAGATATATAGATATATATATATATATATTTATCATACATATACATACATGCATACAATACATCAATATATATATATATACATATATATAATATAATATAGAATATATTAATATATAATTATTTTCAATTATATATATACATATATAGATATATATAATTATATATTATATTATAGGCCTATATATATATATATATATACATCATATTATAGCATACATATATATACATACATAGATATATATATATATATATATATATATATATATATATATATATATCTATGTATGTATAATAATATATATATAATTTATTATTCCTATATATGTTTGTAATGTAATATAGGTAAACATAGTATAATATAACACCCTTATTATAGCTATAATATAATATTTTATATTGGATATAATATATAGAATATATATATAAATAAATATCCGACTCATAAAATTATACTATATTATACTATTTACGAGGTTTCATCTGAATTAGGAAATTTTGAATTATAATTATAATATATTAATATATATATATACTATTATAGTAATCATATTACTATTTATTTCGAGGTTTTGGAATTAAGTAATATATTATTATATAATATCGATATAATATAGATATATAGTATAATATATATATAATTAATAATTAGATACAAGAAACGACGAAGCACGACGCCAAAACTCTTGGACCAGAGATAAGAGAATGAAAGTTCTGTATACATAAAACAGACACACACACACACACACACACACATATATATATATATATATATATATATATATATATATATATATATATATATATATATATATATGTATAAATACAGAGATTTCATTCTAGAGATGTTATCAAGGCAATTATTAAGACAATCCCCACGTAATATCGAGTACCTACAATACAGCCTTAGAATGTAGTTAGTGAAACAAGAAGAGCATCCAACGTGGAGTTTTTGAACTGTGATGGAAAACTGACAGTCACTGAACGATGGGCTATGAAAGTTACACGTGACGCCTCTTTGTCACCGATTGATATTTTCGTATCATCAGCGCTATTCATGGAATACGATTGAACTGCCTGGAAATAACTCTCCCTCCGGAATGTCTCCTACCGTTGACAAGATCCTTGGTATTTACGGAATTTTGTTCTTCCGAATTCAGTACGGGCGCTGTTATGACATTAGGGGGTTTATTATTTGAATTGAGAGATGATTTATTAAACCAGTTTTAACAGAGTTTTTTTATTCGCTGCAAATTCATATGAAAACGTATCTCTGTCGTTATTTTTACCATTATTATTATTTATGCATCTTATAATGTGTACATAGACCTTTGAAACAAGACACGCAAGCTCCACTGTAAACTTGCACAGTTAACCCCTGTAGAACAGAATTCCCGCCGGGAGTTAACTAAGATTAAAAAACAGCATCTGAATAAGGCAAAAGTAAAACTGAATAGAAAAGTTAAAACAAATAACTATATGGTTCATTAAGACAGCAAAACAACTAAATCTAAGCTAATAAACATCATCAAATTAACAGTTATTCTAAAGTTTTCCTCATCTTTCTTGTATATATATATATATATATATATATATATATATATATATATATATACTTTATATACATATATATATTTATATACATTTATATATATATATATATATATATATATATATATATATATATATATATATATATATATATATATATATATATATATATATATATATATATATGTGTGTGTGTGTGTGTGTGTGTGTGTGTATGTGTATGTGTGTTTGTGTGTGTGTGGCTAGTAAACTCCCAGTTTTTCTGCAGTTGGTCGTGTTTATTCTACTTCATGTCGATGGACGAAAAAAAACGAAAATCCGTCAACCGATCTTTCATTCGTTATTGCAGTAAAAAAATGATGCACCTTATTCAATATTGCAATACTGTTATTGCTTACGAGGTAATGTACAAAGTACAGTTGAATTGTCTACATATACGTTCGCGCCAATTCGCAAGGCTGAAATTACCAGAGGTCGAAGTCACCCGGCCAAAATAATCAAGTTCAGCACTAGATAGTGTGAAATATCACAGTATCGTAAAGAAAAAAATTTTGTTGCATTGTAAAACTAATATCATGCACCGTTTCATAAGGTTTAGTAACTAAAGATATAAGTGGCACAGCTTATGGAAGATAGTCAAGAAGAAATTCTTTGGAAAGTTGACTGATTGAGTTATGCAATCTGGTACAGTAATGAGTACGGTGATAGAGGCCAACAGTATGGTCTCGGTTGTAAACTATCGGGATTGAAAACGCAAGAAAATTGCAAAATAAAACCTAAAATTACGTAAAAACAAGCTCTCAGTCTAGACATACTTTACAAATACTTCCATAAAATTACATAAGAAATATTCTAAAAAAATATCAGAGTCAAATCTTTTGACAGCTTTCACAGATCTAAAATTTGCACTGCAACGAGTCATTGTCCCTAGGACAATGAAAACCCTGACCGCAAGCAATTTTGTCTGGAAGGTAACGCAAACTGTGCTCAAATACTCGAAATTACTACGATGTGAACTACGAATGCACAGTGAATGGAAAGGTGGATAAGTAAACATGAAGTACAGAGCTACAAATGCAACATGAATAACTAGTTAGATAAATGCCCCTGGAAAGTATTTGAACTAACAATGCACAGCGAGTATTAATGAACTACTAGTGGTAAGGTTGGTGCATGCAAGATCACTTTTCCAATAACGACTTCGTTTGTGCTCTACCTCATTTCGCTATCAAAGCAGAGTGTAGTATCTGTTCTGCACTAATTGAAATCCGTCGTAACAAAACAAGCTTATGATATCGATAAGTAAAACAAATCAGTTTAAAAATAGTTATCCCTTAAAGTATGTGATTATAAATTTCGCCCATTTATTTTCGCACTGAATCTTATTTCATGGGATTTTAATACTTGCGGTGATACCCTAATATACTGTATTATTACCTGATAAACAGGACTAAATAACTTTAAAAAATTATTTTTTTTCGCATTGAGGCGTAATACTTGCGATAATACGTTTATATACTGTGTTAATACCTTATCAGTTTGGAGCTAAGAGCGGTGTTGTGAAACATATAAGCAGCGCCGGTCCAATGTACTGTATAATGATTTATCGGGTCTCATGATTAGGAACTGTGCACGCGAGGGGGAGAGAAATAGTTTTCGTTGGGGAAAGAGTATTAGCGAGCTACGATGTTTAACCTCATTATATTGCATCAGAGAGAGGAGAGAGAGAGAGAGAGAGAGAGAGAGAGAGAGAGAGATTAACAAAGGAAATTAAATAATCAATCTCGGTTGCTATAGATAGAGATAAATACCAACAGAAAGAGAGAGAGAGAGAAAAAAAAAAACTTTAGGAATAGCATCTTAATGACGGATGCGTTCAATCAAGATAAATACCAGCAGAGAGAGAGAGAGAGAGAGAGAGAGAGAGAGAGAAGAAAAAAACTTTGGGAATAGCTTAACGACGAATACGTTCAACAAAGCTATATATATATATATATATATTATATATATATATATATATATGTATAATATATATATATATATAGAGAGAGACAGAGAGAGAGAGAGAGAGAGAGAGAGAGAGAGAGAACTTTAGGAATAACTTAATGACAAATATGCTTAATTTAACAAACGAATTTCATTTACCGATATCAGTTTACGTATTTATCATATTAATAATGGGTCCACCATTACCATTCGCGCATTGAATTGAATAAATATATTTTTCCAATACATAGGCTGTCGATTTGCCTTCCAGGAACCTTTTCTGATAAGTCTTCTGTATTGAGGTAAAATTGCGTTATCAAGGCTGAGCAACAGCATATTGATTCAACGTTAAACTACAAGTTTTTTTATTTTTTTTTTATTTTTTATTTTATACCACGAGTCTCCAGTCATTCCTCTTAGGATATTTAAGGTACCATTTAAAATTTTTCAATAATGTTTTCCCTGGCAGTACTGACAAATTGTTTTTAGCATAAATACTATTCCTCTCCTTCCATAAATATTAAGGGTTAACATAGGCATTCATACTTACAATGTTTTATTACTGTTCGCAATACGCACATATTATTTAGCAATTTTTTAGAAACTGTTAACTTTAACACAAAACCCTTGAGAGGAGGCTTTATATATTAAGAAATCATTATTTTAACTAACAATATTTTTAAAAACCAAAGGCTGGCCTAAATAGTTCCCAATTCGACCATTATTACCAGACCATGGTTTATATTCATAATCGTCAAGGACTAAAAAAAAATTTATTCAATAAATATTATAGATAAAATTGTCTAACATCTTGAAGCAAGATGGGCCTATACCGCCTCAATAAACAAATGACGACTGGTCTCCTTAGTTCTATGGAATCTGGTCGACTAAGGATACTACATACAGAGAAGCCAAGAACAAGTATTGCAATTACGGGAAACGAGCATGACCAGGAACTAAAAAAATCAGCATTCTCGGCGGTTTCGTCACATGAGAATCTGATGAGAAATAAAACTGGGAGAGCCAATGCGATGAATATCTCAAGGGCAGACAGTTTTACAATCGCCGGTTAAAAGGACATAAAGCTAGGTTTACAACGCGGAAGGTGATGCGTATGGCTTTGGGTAGACCTGAACACCATACAAAATAGACGTACGAGTAAAACAAAGCTTCAGATTTGTTTCTTATGAAAGAATCTTCTAAATCTCAAAAATTCTCATCGTAAGATGTCTACTTTTACCAAGCAAAATTAATTGAGAGAGATGTTTCCATTATGTTTTGTTTATAAAAGCCTAGTATAGACACTGGTATAGTATGTTTGCGGTTAAACAAAATAATGTCGCTTTCAGAAGACGCAATAAACAGTCACTTAATATTACCACTGCTTATGTATGAGACAATGAAAAATTTACCCTCAAGAATACAAATCTCACCATGTTAAACCAAAAAATTACACGCTCTCTCTCTCTCTCACACTCACACATACAACACACTAACGGTTGAAACTGCAAAATAAAAATTAACGACTGTAAAATTAGAGGTCACAGAATTACTGAGAACCTAAGACACTATCTAAACCGTAACTAAAGCAATAATGGCATAATCTTTGAAATTTAAGACGCTGATTTTGGACGCCTAGAATGTTTTATATCTTGTACGAAAAACACTTATTGGAACCATTTATAAATTTCAAGTTATTTTACACTGATATGGAACCGTTCTAAATTTCTAGTTATTTTACACTGATATGAACTTGATGACGCTGTATTAACCAAACACAGGTGCAAAGAACTAGCCTGTCTTTGGAGAATAAGAAAACAGTAAAGATACAGACATTCTACTGTAATACTATATATACAAAGGTGCACAAATCAGTCTTCACAATCACAGATAGATCTGAGGGATTTCATGTAAAAAATCTGAATAACTGAGAGAATACTACATGCAAAGTACACAGACAAAGATAGAAAATTGAGCTTCGGAAAAGCGGGAAAGAGGAAGTTAAATGATTTGTGAAAAGGAGATTTATCAACATATGAAAGAATGGAGAAAGAGTGGGTCTGATAACTCAGTGGTAAAAAAGAAAAATGTGTCAAGAAAAACAGGCATTACTTGGGGCCACCACTGAAAGCATGGAAAGGGCCAGATGTGACACCATCAAATACAGCATAGTAAGTAACCTGCTTAGAAACATACACTTGAAATTAATACGCTGAGATGCGAACACCAGTTGTAGAGCTGAAACGAACCAGAAAATACTGGCGAGATGAAAAGGGAATCGTTAAGGCCCCATACACTGAACGATTGTCGTTATCGACCCACAGACACACACACACACTATTCATACAGTATGAACGATTTCTGTTTGAACAAAGATTTTGCCTCGAGAAGGCATGACAACATCTCTAGAAGAGACGCGCGCGATAGCGTTATATATCGGCACACAAACCCATACGTTGAACGATCTGTGTATGACAGACATGTCTCGCAAGCCAGCAACCTGGTCGTGAAAGATTTCCGCTGAGATCGTTCAGACACGAAGCTCTGCCCACTTTTGTATTCAGACAAACCAATACACAGTGTTTTTGCGAACGATACAGACAGTCGTTCAGGCAATCGTTCAGTGTATGGGTGCCTTTAGACCCATCGACCACAGACATGATTCTACGAAACGAAGATCGTGGTGTTCAACAGTGGTTTGAGAAAAGGTCGCACAGGCTTAGTCATTAATGATAAAGATAGGCCTATCGCCGGATGACATTTCGTGAATGGAGCCACTACTGTTTATTAAAGGTCTACCCCCAGTGAAACACTAGCGAACAGGGGACTGCCTAAACTTTTCCGCTTAATCAGTGCACACTATTCGGCCATAAGGCTTAGTTCACTCGACCCTAACAATTATATTTACGATCATAAATGACCTCCCTTGAACCCTTCACAACAAGGTGGTCTGCCAATTTGAGTTTCGTGAATAATAACATGCTATCCTAAGTGATGTTATCGTTAACTCTAAGTGTAACAACGTCCTAACTTCTGAATGAGAAACGTACCTGATTCCAATTAGTGTGGCAGTTAAGTCAGCACACTCTTGTTTTAAATAGGATGATTTAAACTTCTCCTGCTGCTTTTGAATTCAACATGAATTTGAAGAAAAGTTTAAATTACTTCTTCAGGGGTACAGCAGCTCAGTCTACCTTGCTTTGTGCGAAGTCCTGTCGAAACGGGTCCAACATCAGTTGGAGTATGTTACAATTATTGAATATATTAGTGATTCTTCAATAGTCCAGAATTCGTTAATATTATTTAAAACTGCCCTAATATCTTTACAACTTGTAAACAGTTGTAAGCGCGTATGGCACACGACGCACTGTACCATCGAAATCATTACGGATTAATTTACTTGTATGTTAAACTGGCCACAAAGTCAAAGTCACGTTACCCAAGGAAAATAAGAACGATGCAGTCATTCAAATTGATACAAACCAATGTTTTCTGTAACGAGATGCCATCGGTACACAACTGGGTTCATTCACATTCACCATATTGAAAGAATACAATGGACACCATTAAGAGTTTAAACTGATCAGCGATAGAAATCCGATATTATTAACAGCGAAATGCCTTTGTGATAAATCTTAGAATTACCACTAGCATGAGAAACTTTCTAGAGAACTTTCCAAGAACTTTCTAAAGATGAAAACACCTCAATCTCCGCTGAAAGGAAACTTAACCTCATGCCTAACTCAGTTAACGTCACAGATTCCCGGGAACAAAAGTCATATCAAACCGCTGGACTGACGAAGTGACCACAAATAATACTTAAGAGCAGAGTAGCCTGATAAGTCTATAGTAATACTGGCAACAGGGACATCCGGCAAATGCAGTTGATCACCAGTCAGACAGCCATCATGAGAACGTTCGGGCCATCCCAACCCTTCTGGTGTCCACATGAGCCTGATATTATCACGAACTATTCTATCGTCGATTGTACGAAGGACACGTGCTTCCCTCCCTTTCATCTCATCTACATATGGAGCGTCTGTAATTTCCTGTTAGGTATCAATTTTAACTGACTTGCCATAGGCTTCCTAATGTTTTCCTTATAAATTTTGTTCTAAAATCGACGAAATCCTTTGGGCACAATCTTATTGTCATACCAGGGTTCACGTACATACAATTGTACTAACCTATGCACAGCTTTAATAGTCATTCGGTGATTAAGATGAGGTTGCAGTGATTGGACGGCATAACACAGAGATCCGTAAATTATATGAAAAAAATGAAGTACTACAAGAATCTAAAGGAAAAACTAGGAGTAAACCACACAGCTACGCTGGAAAGTAATGTTCGCAAATGTTGAACCGCAGTATGGAAAAAAGGAAGTAGGAATGAAGATAAAGAGACTAAAAACAAGCGCAGCTGGGAGCTGAACGGATGCTGAAAACACAACTTACTAGTCTACTAGAGGGCACCACGTGAGGTGCAGTGCACGAATGCCTCTACTCCCCCGACGAGGATGGAGAGAGAGAGAGAGAGAGAGAGAGAGAGAGAGAGAGAGAGAGAGAGGGTAGGTTTCGCACAATTTTTCTGAAACTGCTACTTCCCTCAATGTTTTCCATCCTGGTTTACTAATCACTTAGTGTAATTATCGTGCAATTTTTTTTCCTGGGATTTCATTTTACTGTCGCTTTAAAATAATTCAAATAGTGAAAAACTGATATGTTGACCATCTACTCGGTAACGCTATCTGTATGGCAGTTGAAAACAGTGGATGGTCATTAGTTCAGTGATTAGAGAGAGAGAGAGAGAGAGAGAGAGATGGGGGTGTGGGCCGGAATGGCCGAAGGTAGAGGGGTGGGGAAATTCGTTAAGCCCTCCAGATTGAAAAAGAAGTTACAGAAGTTTTGGGAAAAAGTTTTAAGGCTGCTCAAATCAAGAAAACGAGTTTAAAAAGAAATTTTCTCCTCATATTGACTGGAGATTTCAGGAAAGTAATTTGCCTATGGAAATTGAACAGTCTTCCTTTGCAAAATAATGACTACGAAATTCTAATCAATAAATGCGCTCAGAATATGAATTGATAATATCACATAATTCTCTTTTAATTTTGTTGTCAAATTTCCTTGAATAAAAGAGTAATTCTTTAAATTATCTGCCCCTCGCATTTGCATTGAATATGAAAAGGCATTCTCTGTCCAGTAAGAGGGCAAGGCGAAGCAAAAATTAACTCATCAAGAAACGCCATCAAAGAACGATGTTGGTTGCTCTTATGTAATATGGACATGAATAGGAAAACGGGAAAGTTCTCATTCATAATGGCCTTTAAACTGCTTTTTATGTCTTTCTCATTCACATACAAACATAATCAGTCTTAATGAGTGGATTCGCATTTAAGGGGAATAATTATTCTATATATTTGCTTACTGATCTTCGAATGATCAATAAAATTGCGAAACACTAGTATCCTTTTGGTATATATCATTAAAATTCCTAGCTCACAAAGACCAGTAGCTATTTGGGAATTGTGTATAATAACGAACTAATCAAAAGTTACTAATTACTTCACTGGCATCATTAAAAAAAATCCAAATACGAGGGATATAATCGACGCCGACACAAAATGGACCTAAATGAATGGGTGGAGAAGAACTCAACGAATACTCCCAGAGGGCGATAATTGCTAAACTTTAGAGATTAATTTCTATGGATTAGGAAACTCCCCAAGGACCTTTGATCAGGAAATTAAACCTAAGACTGGGTGCGAAACAGACCCACGTCACAGCTATACGCAATTCCTTTGGAATCTGGGAGCTTTGAAGTTGGAACTGGCTCTCTCCACTGAAAGCTCTCGTAAACCTTCTGCCGTGGAAGTTCATGCATTTTACCCGCAAAGTTTTTGAATCATTAACTGATAAAGCAAGAGTTAGTTTTCTTTTATCATCCTTTATTTTCTTATTCTATAATGTAAAGCCTGATAAAAAGGAAGAGAATGTGGGTTGCAGAGCTTGGGAAGCTGCCAAATGTACGTTACTAAAATCATTGGCCTAAGAGACTACAACCTTATGTCAGTAATACAGATTGGAGATTTCCAGTAATTCCCAGCTCCCCGAAGCTATAAGGGTGTTATAGAATTACTGTATGAGCAAGATATTTGAGTGAGAAATTATCGTACATTCTAAGTATTTTAACAAGAGGAAGGTAACATGATTCAACGGGCAGCTTCCTTTAGAACGGGTTTCGGTAGATCTAGGTAATAACTCCGCGTCGGATATTTCGTTGGAAATTACAGTCTTATGGTATTTATTTTGCTTATAAAGAATTTTCCGTTATTTTTGGGGGCCGATTGTAATTAACCCCCAAGGGCTAGTACTAAACACGGCGAAATACATTTGACGCCCCAATCCCTAGTGGCTGTCGTATTCACTTACGTTCCTTGCAGTCCGTGCGGAGTTATTGCCTAGAATTACCCAAGTTTCATCAAGAAGGGTTCCTAGCCAAGCAAAAATAGATGGCCGAGTCTTCCGAAAACTACCTATCCATGATTTCCCTCGTCATTCTAACTCTTATTACGTTTTCCTTATATTCTGAACAAAAATTTATATCAGCTCTTTATATTTGAGCCTTGCTTTTCTAAACACCACACCTACTGTTAACACTTCAAACTATATAGATATATTAGCTTTAAACATGCAAACCAAAGCTAAATTATTACCAAACTATTGCTTTGTCTGGAATTCCTGAAATCAGTTAAAACCTAGCCTAGTTAATGTATACCACTACGATTATCCGTATAAGGACACGCTTTAAGGTTGGGAGAGAGTTTATAAGTAGGTCACAGGTAACATTCAACATAATTTGGCAGTTACATGCATGTCATAATAAGTTCCGAGATACTGTACACCACTCGGGCTGACACGTAGGCCTACAAACTTTGGAGTTACCGAACAGCGTTATTTACTCATTCAAATTATCATAATGTAGAGAGCAAAAATATGTGAAATGGGTGTAAAATTATATGAAATATAATGTAAATACCATAACATCTTTGCAGTATGAAACTCTGTGAATCGTTGAACCAATTGGTCACACTCACGTATATTCAAATTACTTCACCAAGTCAACGGCCACAACTGGTGACTGGTCGACATTCTACAACTACAATTGTCAATGCTCCACAACAAGGAAGGCGAAGGAAACAGTGTACAATAAATCACGAGGACGCTCTGAGCACACACCTGATCGGAAAGTTGAGGCAACGGTGGGGAACCAATCAGCGAGCGTTTTACATTCATCATTCGATGCCAAAAGTCGTTTGTTTACATTTTTTCACATCATTCCCGCGCTGAACGTCAGGTTTTTTTTTTTTATTACGGTTACAGCCGGTTACAGCCGGTTCCAGCCGATAACAGTGAATTTAGGCAAGTTTCGTGCATTCGTATGAGTGAGCTCTGTACTCCGTGCTTGTCTAAACTTCAAGAATGAAACGAATCGAAGTGAAAAAAAATCTTACCGACGACTGCCACAACTAACGCTCATGTGGCTACCTCGAAATGTTCTGGAAAAAACCCTACCTCAAAATACGCATGTTTCTTCTTGACAGATGCGAGACGGCTTACAGTGAGTGTTGAAATTCATGTTTTGTTAAAGATATTGCAATATCTTAAGGGTATAAAGGTTAATTGTTGTACGGCAGTGAATTGGATACTACTATAGTACAATTACCCACCACTTTGGATACTGTAGCACGATTACCTACCATTCCAGCACGTCAGCTGATGTTTTTTGTATAAGGGTGATTCAGAAGAAACCTTCCCAGATTATTCAAATGTATAACCGGTCAACCAGAAATGAATTTTTCATCCTATGAGATCTGTTGCATCACGACATCTTCCTTGTAACAATCTTGTCACTTTAGCATAAAAGAGTGTGTTGAAAATGAATCCTCAAGCACGGAGATTGCATGCAATTTTGAAAATCCTTTTGCTTCACTTAAAACTAGATACTCCTTAATAAACAAGAAAAACAAGCATGATTACCAATTGCTTTAATGTTTTAGACATTCCAACAACGATTACTTAGTTGCATAACAATATTTACCCATATTTAGCATAGGCTAGTAGGCTAGGCCTATAGCATGTAGGCAATGGCCTTTTTTTGCCAAAACTACGGAGAGCTGGCAATTGCCCTTTAAGTTAACGTTCTTACTAATAAGATATTTTCGAAATGGTTAGCATTAAATTTAGCGCCCATTAAGAAATATACGGACTTCCTGAAATTAAAAAAATGCCATTTTACGGGAAACGCCAATCATGAGGTAGCGCAGTTGCATCCTCAATATATGTTAAGAGAAAGCAAAATTAAAGCCCATTTCCCATTCTTTTAGTGCTGTTCTGTATTGGGTGCAGGGGTGTTATCTGATCCTAAAAGTGGTGGGGGAACATGATTAAAATTATATGGGCGGCTGGGGGGGCGGGGGTGGGTAGTTGTAAGTAACCGTCCCCCACCCCCCGAGAAATTTATTGAAGAAATTAGCATAATTTGATGTGTTTTAATGGCATACAAATATGAATATATGGATGATATTAAGGTTAAAGGATGACATTTATCAGTATTAGTCCGTCACCATGCAAGTTTATAAATCCACAATTATTGACAGATAGGCTAAATTACGTGCAGTTCTACTTAACTCCGCAGATTTAATGTTCAAATTTTTACAGTGTAAGTATGTAAGTAATAAGGATAAAAACAAACTTATTTTATGATGCAGTATGTTTTAGAATTTATAGGACTCCGTTGAAAGTTGAAATTATAGTGTCCTGTGACAATAAAGGCATTTTACTCCAGTGTGGGTTTTATTATCTAAAGTTAGGGATGGTAGCAAGCGGAAAAAAAGGTGTGGGTATGTCCCCCATCCCACCCGCGTAGATGACGCCTATGACTGGGTGAGGTTTCTTTTGAATCACACTGAGGTACTATATAATGAAAGGGGAGCGGGCCTAATGAAAGAGAAAATTTTTATGGAAGGAGCCAGTGTATTAGCAATTTTTGTCACTTAAGGAATTCATTAGAAATTTTTGGAGGTCTTAATCTTTGATAAACAGTATTACAAACATCTTTAGCAAATTTTTATCCATTAGCAATTTGTAGTGATTGTATAACGGTTATTATTACAAATACTGTCGTTCCCATGACCATTTACTGTTAATCACAAATCACCCAATAAAATTCTAATGCGAACATCTATGTAGGTAATAACCGTTATTCCCGCATTAATTATGAATGTTGCCAACCTTGTATTGTATTTTTATTGCTTTAGTGATACTTAATATTCATTAGTTTTCTACAAAATGCTTTATTGTTCCAGTTGTGTGATATTGCAGTTCTGTAACCTTGTTAAGTCATTATTTGGGATTATTGCTTTCCTCTGAGGTTTGCATGCGCTTCATGATCTGCAATTATATATCGTATATAATATGATTTTTGGCGTTTTTGTAAAAAAAAAAAAAAAAAAAAAAAAAAATGGGGAAAACGTATTCCAATACTTTGCTGAGAGTATGGAGGTATGCCATTGTTTGATGAGAATTCACGTGTATTTCCTAGGGTTTTTATATAATTATATATATATATATATATATATATATATTATATATATATATATATATATATATATATAAAGAATTTACAACAATAGACGATTCTTTATTAGTTTCTAAAGATTTCATCATTTCAATATATTTTTTTCCTAAGGGAATACATTTGGGAAAAGCAGTAGGTCCAAAGAAGGAAATACCGTTTTATTAGGGAATACATTTGGGAAAAGCAGTAGGTCCAAAGAAGGAAGTAATACACGACCTTAGAAAATAACGAGAGACAGTTCATAAAAGCAAGCTGGACTGCTGCTAGTAAGTCTGGCAGCTTTCCATATTTACGATGAACCAAATTTTTAGTTAAGTCTAGTAACAATACCGTATCATAGGTTATATATTTTTTTAGCAATTTTTGAGATAGTTAATTAAAACTGGATGATATATCAGGAATTACTTGTATGTGATTCATGTCCCAAACTTTATATTTTGCATAGGCTTAGGCCAAAACATTTGTTGCGGTAATATTGAAGCATTTAGTATACAATTTCAGTTCTTACATTCGTATATGGGACAGGCTATCGATTTGCAGAGGGTAAATTTGGCAAAGTGATAGTTTCTAACGATTTCATCATTACAATATATTTTTTTTCATAAGAGAAAGTACTTCAGTTCAACATTCTGTGACAAGTATGAAGAGGTTATTATCTGGAAAAGGTTAATTGTACCACTACCAGTTTATGTAAAATCAATATATTTTTAATAAGCAAAAGATGCAGTAGAAACAGCCTTAAAATTTTCCATAAGTTTTCCATTCAATATGTGGAATAAAAAAAAAAAAAAAAATCTTGAGAATTCAATGTGAACCAAACAAAACGTTCAGTCTAATAATAACCCTCTTTTTTTTGCTACCTATTCCCTGCAGCAAAACTGTTCAGTGTTTTTTCTCATTAAGGGATTTTCCGCGTGTCAAGTACGATGTCTCTTGGTTGAGTAGTTTCGTAGGATTTTCTTCCGGATCAATGAGCTTCTAAGTTTAGGCGTCGCAGGCAGTTGGCTACAAAAGTGCCGGATTTTTACTGACGCATTGAAGTTTGTTTTTATTACTCCATTTTTTAAGGATGGGAGTTGTTGGAATGAAATTTCATGTTTTTAATGCCTGGAAACAAGAATTTCATGTTTCCAATGCCTGGAAACAAGACTTTCATGGTTTTAATGCCTGGAAACAAGAATTTCATGGTTTTAATGCCTGGAAACAAGAATTTCATGGTTTTAATGACTGGAAACAAAAATTTCATGTTTTTAATGCCTGGAAACAAGAATTTCATGGTTTTAATGCCTGGAAACAAGATTTCATGGTTTTAATGCCTGGAAACAAGAATTTCATGTTTTAATGCCTGGAAACAAGAATTTCATGGTTTTAATGCCTGGAAACAAGAATTTCATGGTTTTAATGCCTGGAAACAAGAATTTTATGGTTTTAATGCTGGAAACAAGAATTTCATGGTTTTAATGCCTGGAAACAAGAATTTCATGGTTTTAATGCCGGAAAACTAGTTCCTCAAGACGATATTTTCATCTGCAGCCTCTCAAATTTGTCAGGTGAACTTTGTGGCGTCTATCTTATTGGAGAGTTTTTAATTTTTATTCGTGTGTGTGTGTGTGTGTGTGTGTGTGCTCATTCAATGGGGGAGGGGGGGAATTATCTTAGCTGTTTTGGTTCCAGCACCAGCATTCATCAATTGTAATTAAGCCGCCGTTTATTTTTTTTCTGCCATGCAATAGCTAGTCGCACAGTACATTCGAAAACAAATTTGGTAAGTCATTTGCCTGATGTTATCAGAAAATTCTATGCTTAAAGGTAGGGAGCTAGTCCTACGTTCAGGACAAAGATAACGAATCTGGAAGCCAATGGAACTCCATCACGTATATTGTGAAAAAACCATTAGGAGAAAACAACATGCTATATGAGTGTATTTACTGCACATTAGGTACGAAATTTCCGATCGTCTCTTTCAGCACTTTGGCGAAATTGTTCGCCCTGTGTTTAAAAGCCTTTCGAATCTTGTTTGATAACCTTGCGATTCCAGAGGATTTGTTAATTTACTCAGCGGATTCAAATGGATTAGATGCAACACTAAAGGATTAGATTAGACACAGGGGATACTCTGAAGGGGGGCTACGATGGAAAGCCCGGCGTAAATTGCTGGAGGGGGAAAGAGCGTAAGACTGGCGAGGAATATGGGTCCTTGTTTTGATACCTCACTTAATGGAAGAGATGTTTTTGCCGTGGTTTTATCAGTATTTTGAATATTTTGTACTTTTTGGGGTTACGAAAAATATTGGTAAGACTTTGTAAACACCTAAGACTGTAGGGAAACACTTTATCATTTATGAGTGGGACTTGAATACGGAATCAGCTTGTAATTTCCCTTGAGAAATAATGTTTTACTTTGAATGCGGTGTATCTACGTCGTTCATTTACCATTCGGCTCGGAGGGTCTATGTTATATGGTTGCTCTCTGCTAATCTTATTAATGACAGATTCAGAGGTGGAGTTTTGCCAACTTTGTTCCCTCAGCTTAATTCTAGGTTTGGCAAACCCAGTAAATGGACCTTTCTTGGTGCTATCAAAAGATATTTAGACTGATTCTTTAATGGAAATAGACAAAGACCCTTTAAATAAAAGAAGCAATAATCGGTGTATGCACATACTAGTGGAATTATCAGTAATATCTGCTCCACAGAAGTATGTCACGGTAGTATATTTCCCAGTGCATTTAAAGGAATTTATTTCTTATCAAGCAAATTTTTATTTTTGCGACTAAAAATGAGGTCCAGTTTTTCCCATATAATTAAAATTCATTAGTCAACTGCAGAGATAACGTTTAGCAAACAGAACAGGAATTGCGTGGGCTTTTGTGTAGACTAGCTATAATGTACGCGAAGGATAAAATTACTTGCCGGCATAATTAAAAAAAAAATCTTAAAGAAAATGACACCGCATGGAGCTAGTCTCTTTAAACAGGTATTCATATTCTGTGAAATACAAATGAGGAGTCCTACCTTGGTGGCGAGACAGAACCGTGCATACCACGCTATATCTGTGTTTGTTTGAAGTCTCCAGAATATTGATAGAAGCAAGGCACAGGAGACACGAGGGAGGCTCCACTGCAGGGGGTAATTATTGCAACAGTTGCTCTGCTAACGTTTCGACCTATGTTAAAGTTGCCGCAACAGTTCCTAACCCTCCAACTATTGCTGCTGGGGTGATTTTATTTGAGAAAATCAGTGCTAAATAATTTTGTATATGGTAGTCAGGCTCTGTAGTTGATAACTAAGGAATGAAGTAGGTATGAGCTGTTTTCTTCGTATAACTAATGATTTCCAAATGAATAGGCAGATTTAAAGTGTTCTGCTTGTTCAGAGTTTGTAACTAAGCAGAAATTATGCCACACTGCAATACAGTTAGCTGCTAGTTTCTTAATTCCTTCTAATGACGTAAATAACTTCGCGGGAGAGAGAGAGAGAGAGAGAGAGAGAGAGAGAGAGAGAGAGAGAGAGAGAGAGAATGGGTTGATGGTTGGGCTGCGGCTGACTGACTGACAGAACACAGCTCACCCAAATGGGAATGCTATTTACAAAGTTGAATGGAATCGCGATTGAGAATTAAGGCAAAGAAAAGGTGAAATGTATAATTGCTCCGAAAAAAAGTTTAATGGCGTATTGAAAATATTCTTGTGTACTAAGGTTATTTATTACTGACTTTTGCCGATCCATCTCGCACTCACATTCCCAGTAAGCACGTGGCCGTTTCCTCCTTTGTAGCTTTCTGCTAAGCAGCATAGCAACGTATGTAAGAGCCCGCCAGGTAGGCGCCAATTTTATTTTTTATTTATTTTCATTTATTTATTTATTTTTGTTACGTAAAATAAGTGAAGTTATCTTTCGAGCATGAATCAAGAATCGCCTGTCCCTGTTAACATTAAAATTGCACGTATTACTGATGGTTGATTCTAGCATAAAAGCTCTCCATTGTACAACACTATGTGTGTGTGTTCCACCATATGTTTTGGTCCCTCTGGTATCTTTCAAGGTTAGATTTTGAAAGTAAAAAATGTCATTCAAACTAGAATGCAAACTAGAATGCATGACAGTAGATTCCAGAATCAGTTTCGCATGAAATGAGTGATTGAAAAAGAAAGGACACCCATGCAGGTTTTTAAAAGCTTTATTTCTTAGTAGGGTTAAAGGCGTGAAGAAAATATAATCTGACAAATGTAAAAGTAAATATAAAATTACAACATAATTATATAATGTGTGTATGTATATAGTTAACTGTGAATGTCTTTGAGAATAGTTGAAAGACGCTTATAATCGGTCACTAGACTAAAATACCTTTACGAAATTATAAGAACAAACCTTAATACTTGCAAAAAAAAAAAATAATAATAAAATAAAAAAAAAAACAAAAAAAAAAACAAATAAATAAATAACACAAAAAAAAAAACTACACTAGTATTGATAGCCCAGGATTTATAGAGTTCATTGCCAGCTCACTGCTTGTTATTCCAGAAACGGACAAAAAGGGAAAATGAAATTTGAATGTTATTTCGATGGTAGTCCCAGATGGGATTCACGCAGAGATTTGCATTTTCGCTTACTCGGGGAGTAAACCTGCAAACTAATTTGTTGTTCTCGCTGTTGTTCTTGTTAAGGGGTGGGGTTAGGCAAGCCCAATGGAAAAGCCGGAAAAAGTCTGAAAAATGTGTTTCGCATCAAATTTAGGATACAAGAATTTTATGATAGGGTATTTTTATTTATTAGAAGTAAATGTAAAAAGATAATGTGTATGTTAAATAGTACTGAAAATTATTTCTGGAAATAAATTTATTAATTTTAATTTTCGTTAGTGAAACCGCGCTATTTGAACATAGATTTTAGCATGTGCCCAGAGTAAGCTGGAGGTCGGATCACGCCTTGTTTAAACCTACTTTAAACAGTGTCTAGCATTCTGTCATACCAAACAGGTGCACGTAAACATTAAAATGCATTAGCACCATTCATCGTCGTCGGCTGCATCTTCAACTTTTTGCGTTCTGTTTACTTTTGAAGGAGACGCTTCATCCGCTAGGTTGAATTACTTCCTGTTTTTCCTCAGATTTTCAGTCAATCATGTAAGTTACGAATCTTCTAGGCATTTCGTTTGATACAACAAATAAACAGCTTTAGAGGTTTTGATTGAGTTATACTTTGAACATTTTGCATACAGTTTTGTCGTAGGTTTCATTTAGGTTGGCACATCTGCCATCCAAGGAAATATTTCATTATGATCCAGATTTGAGGGAATTAATTTAGGCATCTAGTGTATAAGCCCAGTTTTCTTCACTACATTGTAGTGTTTAACAGAAGGGTTTCCTTCAGTAATTTATTACTAATTGGTAATACAATCTTCGGCTGAATATTGTCATTCCCATCCAGTGAGCTGAGTAACTGTTTTAGTGCTGTACCAGGGGATGAATGTATTGTCTAAATGTTGACCGGTAATAAATTCACAGAAAAAAAAGTCATTATTTTACAGTCTTGTTTATGTTTTTACGGCAGTCCCCAATGGACTTGTACTAAACAAGCGGCAAGGTGGATACATACCGGGTTAAAACCCTTTGAGGTTACCATCTAGCCTAGGAAATATTAATAGGACTATTTTCCTGTGACTTCAGACTTTCTGTGACTTTTTTACCTGGATCCGTCTAAATACAGCAATTTACTTCACTTAAGCCAAACACAATTAAGAGAAAATAGTGATTTCATCACAAAGTTTGTTATATTTAAGCAAAAAGAACGGTGTAGCAAATAACATTAATACTCTACTTAAAACTTGAGTCGCCTCTAATGCGGAGTTTCGTAAAATTACGGAGTCCTGTCTGAACGCAAAAAGAGAGAAAAAAATTGCGGGCATTAGAGAAGGGGAGATTAAGTTACACAAAGTAGGAAATGAAGTAGAGACAGGTTTTTGATTAACCAACCCGGGGAAAAAGTGACGGATAATTTCGGAGCACCGAAAAATCGAGTACCACTTCAGATCAAAGGAGATTTTATACCTACGGAGGGTCGGGGGGCGCCGGTTAGTGTGTGTTATTGGAAGCTACGCGTTCAATTTTCATAAAAATAAAAAGTAAAAAAAAAGTAACATGGTAAACAAACGCTGTTGCCATAGAAAATATGGTAACTTTACCAAGCTATAATGGGATGAATGATGTACTACGAACATGTTGACTTATTGCAATAAGTTATATGTAGTAATTTTTATATTTATGAGAAAAAAATGCAAATGTTTAACAACATTGTAATACGGATGGCAGTCCTAGTAACTCAAAAATAGGTATTTCCTGTAATAAACGACTACATATGTGCTATTTTAAAACTTTTGCTTACAATTTAAAGACCCCTGGATCATGCGTTTCATAGCATGACATTGCATATTTATAGTAGAAATAACAAAGGCGAATGAAAATTGATGTTTACAAGTTGAACGTATGTAACGTTCTGTTTTAGTAACCGAGGGACGTAGTACATGATACAGGTAGCGTAACTGTCTTAAACGGCAGTGTAGCACTCAAAACAGGCTCCTTGTATGTAATTAACTTGATCATAACTAATATAGAGGAGATTCAGTGAGGCTATAGTTGACCGAACTTAAGAAACATTATGATGGCATTTTAAGTATAAATGTATTTGAAAATGTTCTCAGTTGTCTTGATGATAGCTTTCGAAACTTGCAAAGAATTCAGGGAATTGGTAGATATTTAATTATCATTTAAATGCACTGACTTTGTAAGAATCGTCTAAAGACTGGTCGGAGTTGAACTATCATTTCAATTACTTTACAAAAAAACTGTTGGAATGTACGCTCAACGTCATTATCACTTTTTCAAGTGCCAAACTAATTATTCCAGAGTATAAACGTTGTATAGTCGGTTTCGTTCACGACCTTAATGAATGCTGTGGAAAATGACAAACATTTTAAATTACATCGAATGTAAGATCACCACTCTTCTAGCATGAAATTTAAAATTTAATTTATTTCAGTTATGTAGTGGATATTGAAGACTTAAACAGTTGTTTCTCAAGATTTAATTAATTCAAAAATATATTTGAGAGCCCAATTAGACTTACTGATACTAACTAGAAACATTAACCCCTGCCTTAAAAGTTAAGGGAGCGCCTACAGTTTAGTTGGCCAAGACTATCGTCTCCTAGAAAATTGGGGGACGAATACAAAAAAGATGGCGCAACAAGATGGCGGCTGGTTGGAAGATGATATTTTGGTAAAACTTTACAAAACCAGCGCGTATGTTTTGGCCTGACCTAACCTAGCCTATCGCTGACAGGGTCGGGGCACGGTCTGGCAGAGTCGGATCACGGATCTACTTACCTTGGCGGAGGGATTATGGGCCGGGCAAAAGGTGTTGCACGGCCTGGCCAACTAAACTGTAAACTACCTGTAATCCATGACGGTCAGATTTGTGCGCCTTGAAAAGCCTGGATATCAGTTCAGAAACATTTAAAAAAAATTTAAGTGTGTCAAGATGAGACACTCTTGAGTTCAACTATTAGGAAATAAACATATCGATAATAATAAGTCCAAGAGGATAATAAATCCGAGAGGATCTGACCTTGTTTGTCCTCCCTAGGATGAAATTTAGGAGACATGACACAGCCACCCACCCCTTACAAACAGTTTTGTCCTCCCAGGGTAGTGGCCGGGTAGGTATGGGAACAGGGGGGTTAGGGGAGACATTCACCCTCCTGAAAACCTGTTTGTCTTACCCCGTTGAGGGCGTGGTAGGTAAGGGATAGGGAGGGTAGGGATGACAGAAGTCCGGGTTCTAGAGAGCTACTCACGCCAACAAGTTCGTTAAGAAATAAACTAATACTCAATCGACCATAGAGGCAAAATCGTAAGCGCTAGCTGCAGTTCCTAACAAATTAAAGGAAACTATTTATGCTGGGAAACAAACTATATTGAATATATCGAGGAACTTTGTAACTTTAAATGTCCAAATGTCACCAATAACAAGTCATTAAGGATGATTATTATTTCTCGTGTGCAAATTGTCTCAATTCGGTACATGAATAAATCAGAGTAGGGATCTCTTTTGTGTTATAGCTTAGAAGTAAATAGGAGTAAATTGGAAATAATGCATCATGTCGTTAACATGGCAAAGACTGCTTTAATTCGAAAAGGAGTATGAGGTCTTGACATGTCTCCGGTGTTTCCCTTTTGAACAGGTCCCCTGGATTTATGGGGAAAAGCCTTCCTTGTATGTAGTAATGTTTTCGTATCTGCGGAGGGGTCTCCTTGCAGTGTTTTCGTATCTGCAGAGGGTTTTTTATTGTCAGTCTTTATAATATGAATCTTTTCATGCATGTCGATGGTTAGAGCACGCGGCCTAGGCTTAGCCTACTGTAAACATCATTACACAACACAAACAAATTGAGGGTGGTTTCAGCTTTTTACCCCCAGTTTGGGCGGGTTCACTTGTTATGGGTGTGCTTACGGCTTTTTGCCCCTCACCGCCCCTTGCAATGTTTTCGTATCTGTGGAGGGTCTCCTTGCAATGTTTTAGTATCTGTAGAGGGGTCTCCTTGCAATGTTTTCGTATCTGCGGAGGATTTCCTTGCAATGTTTTCGTATCTGTGAAGGGTCTCCTTGCAATGTTTTCATATCTGCAGAGGCTCTCCTTGGAATGTTTTCGCATCTGCGGAGTGTTTCTTTGCAATGTTTTCGTATCTGCAGAGGATCTCCTTGGAATGTTTTCGTATCTGCGGAGGATCTCCTTGCAATGTTTCCGTATCTGCGGAGGGTCTCCATGCAATGTTTTCGTATCTGCGGAGGGTCTCCTTGCAATGTTTTCATATCTGCGGAGGGTCTCTTTGCAATGTTTCTGTATCTGCGGAGGGTCTCCATGCTATGTTTTCGTATCTGTGGAGGATCTCCATGCAATGTTTTCGCATCTGCGGAGGGTCTCCTTGTAATGTTTTTGTATCTGCGGAGGGACTCCATGCAATGTTTTTGTATCCACGGAGGATCACCTTGCAATGTTTTCGTATCTGTGGAGGGTCTCCTTGCAATGTTTTCATATTTTTTCAGATGGTCTCCTTGCAATGTTTTTGTATCCACGGAGGATCTCCTTGCAATGTTTTTGTATTTTTAGAGGGTCTCCTTGCAATGTTTTCATATCTGCGGAGGATGTCCTTGCAATGTTTGTGTATCTGCAGAGGGTCTCCTTGCAATGTTTTCAAATCTGAGGAGGATGTCCTTGAAATATTTCTGTATCTGCGGAGGGTCTCCATGCAATGTTTTCGTATCTGCGGAGGGTCTCCTTGCAATGTTTTTGTATCTGCGGAGGGTCCCCATGCAATGTTTTTGTATCTGCGGAGGGTCTCTTTGCAATGTTTCTGTATCTGCGGAGTGTCTCCATGCAATGTTTTCGTATCTGCAGAGGATCCCCTTGCAATGTTTTCGCATCTGCGGAGGGTCTCCTTGCAATGTTTTCGTATCTGCGGAGGGTCTCCTTGCAATGTTTCTGTATCTGCGGAGGGTCTCCTTGGAATGTTTTCGTATCTGCGGAGGGTCTCCTAGCAATGTTTCCGTATCTGCAGAGGGTCTCCATGCAATGTGTTTGTATCTGTGGAGGGTCTCCTTGTAATGTTTTCGTATCAGCGGAGGGTCCCTTTGCAGAGTTTCTGTATCTGCGGAGGGTCTCAATGCAATGTTTTCGTATCTGCGGAGAATCTCCTTGCAATGTTTTCGCATCTGCGGAGGGTCTCCATGCAATGTTTTCGTATCTGCAGAGTGTTTCCTTGCAATGTTTCGGTATCTGCGGATGGTCTCCTTGGAATGTTTTCGTATCTGCGGAGGGTCTCCATGCAATGTTTTTGTATCTTCGGAGGGTCTCCTTGCAATATTTTGTATCTGCAGAAGGTATCTTAGCAATGTTTTCGTATCTGCGGAGGATCTGCTTGCAATGTTTTCGTATATGCAGAGGGAATCTCCTTGGAATGTTTTCGTATCTGTGGAAGGTCCCCTTGCAATCTTTTCGTATCTGTGGAGGGTCTCCTTGCATTGCAATGTTTCCGTACCTGCAGAGGGTCTCCATGCAATGTTATTGTATCTGCGGAGGGGTCTCCTTGGAATGTTTTCGTATCTTTGGAGAGTCTCCTTGCAATGTTTTCGTATCTGCGGAGGGTCTCCTTGCAATGTTTTTATATCTGCGGAGGGTCTCCTTGCAATGTTTCCGTTTCTGCGAAGGGTCTCCATGCAATATTATTGTATTTGCGGAGGGTCTCTTTGCAATATTTCGTATCTGCAGAAGGTATCTTAGCAATGTTTTCGTGTCCGCGGAGGATCTCCTTAGAATGTTTTCGTATCCGCGGAGGATCTCCTTGGAATGTTTTCGTATCCACGGAGGATCTCCTTGCAATGTTTTTGTATCCGCTGAGGATCTCCTTTGAATGTTTTCATATCTACGGAGGATCTCCATGGAATGTTTTAGTATCTGGGTGTGCTTACAGCTTTTTGCCCCTCACCGCCCCTTGCAATGTTTTCGTATCTGTGGAGGGTCTTTTTGCAATGTTTTCGTATCTGCGGATGGTCTCCTTGCAATGTTTTCGTATCGGCAGAGGGGACTCCTTGCAATGTTTTCGTATCTGCAGAGGATCTTCTTGCAATGTTTTCGTATCTGCGGAGGTCTCCTTGCAATGTTTTCGTATCTGCAGAAGATCTCCTTGGAATGTTTTCGCATCTGCGGAAGATCTCCTTGCAATGTTTTCGTATCTGCGGAAGATCTTGCAATGTTTTCGTATCTGCGGAAGATCTCCTTGGAATGTTTTAGTATCTGCGGAGGGTCTCCTTGCAATGTTTTCGTATCTGCGGAAGATCTCCTTGGAATGTTTTCGTATCTGCGGAAGATCTCCTTGCAATCTTTTCGTATTTGCGGAAGATCTCCTTGCAATGTTTTCGTATCTGCGGAAGATCTTGGAGTGTTTTAGTATCTGCGGAGGGTCTCCTTGCAATGTTTTTGTATCTGCAGAGGATCTCCTTGCAATGTTATCGTATCTGCGGAGGTCTCCTTGCAATGCTTTCGTATCTGCGGAAGATCTCCTTGGGATGTTTTCGTATCTGCGGAAGATCTTCTTGCAATGTTTTCGTATCTGCGGAGGGTCTCCTTGCAATGTTTTCGTATCTGCGGAGGGTTCCCCTTGCAATGTTTTCGCATCTGTGGAAGATCTCCTTGGAATGTTTTAGTATCTGCGGAGGGTCTCCTTGGAATGTTTTCGTATCTGCGGAAGATCTCCTTGCAATGTTTTCGTATCCGTGGAGGGTCTCCTTGCAATGTTTTCGTATCCGTAGAGGGTCTCCTTGCAATGTTTTCGTATCTGTGGAGGATCTCCTTGGAATGTTTTAGTATCTGCGGAAGATCTCCCTGCAACGTTTCCGTATCTGTGGAGGACTCCTTGCAATGTTTTCGTATCTGCGGAAGATCTCCTTGTAATGTTTTCGTATCTGCGGAAGATCTCCTTGCAATGTTTTTGTATCTGCGGTAGATCTTGCAATGTTTTCGTATCTGCAGAAGAACTCCTTGCAATGTTTTCGTATCTGCAGAGGATCTCCTAGCAATGTTTTCGTATCTGCCGAGGGGTCCCCTTGCAATGTTTTCGTATCTGTGGAAGATCTCCTTGGAATGTTTTAGTATCTGCAGAGGGGTCCCCTTGCAATGTATTCGTATCTGAGTAGGATCTCCTTGCAATGTTTTCTTATATGTGGAGGGTCCCCTTGCAATGTTTTCGTATCCTGCCCTGAGGGTCCCTCCTTGCGAATGTTTTCATATCTGTGGATGGATCCCTTTGCAATGTTTTCGTATCTGAGGAGGATCCCCTTGCAATGTATTTGTATCTGAGGAGGATCTCCATGCAATGTTTTCTTATATGCAGAGGGTCTCCTTACAATATTTTTGTATCTGCTGATGGGTCCCATTGCAATGTTTTCATATCTGTGGAGGGATCCCTTTGCAATGGTTTCATATATGAGGAGGACCCCCTTGCATTGTATTCGTATCTGAGGAGGATCTCCTTGCAATGTTTTCTTTTATGCGGAGGGTCTCCTTATGCTGTTTTGTATCTGCTGATGGGTCCCATTGCAATGTTTTCATGTCTGCGGAGGATCTCTTTGGAATGTTTTCGTATCTGACGATTGGTCTCCTTGCAATGTATTCGTATCTGTGGGCAGATCTCCTTGCAGTGATTTTGTATCTGTGGGGGAGTCTGCCTGCTATGTTTTCGTATCTGCGGAGGGGTCTCCTTGGAATGTGTTCGTATCTGCGGAGGGGTCTCCTTGCAATGTTTTCGTATTTTCGGAGGGGTCTCCTTGCAATGTTTTCGTATCTGTGGAGGAGTCTCCTTGTAATGTTTTCATATCTGCGGAGGGGTCTTCTTGCAATGTTTTCGTATCTGCGGAGGGTCTCTTTGCAATGTTTCTGTATATGCGGAGGGTCTCCATACAATGTTTTCGTATCTGCGGAGGATCTCCTTGCAATGTTTTCGCATCTGCGGAGGGTCTCCTTGCAATGTTTTCGTATCTGCGGAGGGTCTCCATGCAATGTTTTTGTATCCACGGAGGATCACCTTGCAATGTTTTCGTATCTGCAGAGGGTCTCCTTGCAATGTTTTCATATCTTCGGATGGTCTCCTTGCAATGTTTTTGTATCCACGGAGGATCTCGTTGCAATGTTTTCGTATCTGTTGAGGGTCTCCTTGCAATGTTTTCATATCTGTGGAGGATGTTCTTGCAATGTTTCTGTATCTGTGGAGGGTCTCCATGCAATGTTTTCGTACCTGCGGAGGGTCTCCTTGCAATGTTTTCATATCGCCGAGTGGTCTCCATGCAATGTTTTCGTATCTGCAGAAACTAGAAAAGATTTGATTTAAAAGGGACTGTTGTAAATATTAGTATATTATGACTTTTGGTGGCGGGGAATATGTCGTTACTTACAATAACGACATAGAAAATCAATTTTTATTGAATATCTATGTTCATGTTGTATATGGAAAATGTTCCTTTATATTACATGGCGTTAAGTGGAAATGTGCAGGTTTGTGTACAAATGAATGTTTTATTTATATTTAATTATAATAAGCATTGTTTCCAAGGAATATTGTCTCGTGAATAGTTTGTATAATTGGTTAACAATGCGATGTAAGTTGTTTGATAGTTTCGTTCGGTTCGTGTGGGTTTGGTGGCTTCGTTCGTTTTGTTGTTTCTTTTGTCGTGAGCGAACGAGGCCGAAGTCGTGGGTTTGGGTGAGAGAGCGAACATATTATTTTCGACACAGAAGTGAGCAAAGGGAACGGAGGGAGTCGCTTCTCAACATTGGTAGAGTGGTTTGGTAACAGGAGAACTTAATCAGAGTGAATAGAATTTCACTTCGATTAACGATGTCGTTCCTTCCCAGCATCTAATGAAGTGGATGGATTAATCAACCGAAGTTTGGATAAGTATCATCTCATATATTATTTAATTTGCTTTGACTGGGATAAATCGCTAGGGATATGCATATCTGTGCGTGGGATTCCGTGACTGGGTAAAATTGAATATATATTAGTGGTATCGTGCCTATTGTAATCCGAACTCGGCAAGAACTTCATATGAAACTAGTAAGTAATAATTTGGGGGCAAAGCACAATAGAATATAGTATGTCCTTTCATGTCTTTGTAACACAACGCAATGAATTCTTTATGTAGAGAAAGGGTCTTGAGTTCTCTTAAACGAATCTGGTAATTAGTAATTTCTGTAATTGACTGAAGTCATTATATGTTGTTGCTTGCTTGACCCTAATGAGTAACAATAGAGGGTCTCCATGCAATGTTATTGTATCTGCGGAGGGGTCTCCTTGGAATGTTTTCGTATCTGTGGAGGGTCTCCTTGCAATGTTTTCGTATCTGCGGAGGGTCTCCTTGCAATGTTTTCGTATCTGCGGAGGGTCTCCTTGCAATGTTTCCGTATCTGCAGAGGGTCTCCATGCAATATTATTGTATCTGCAAAGGGTCTCCTTGCAATATTTCGTATCTGCAGAAGGTATCTTAGCAATGTTTTCGTATCCGCGGAGGATCTCCTTGGAATGTTTTCGTATCCGCGGAGGATCTCCTTGGAATGTTTTTGTATCTGTGGAGGATCTCCTTGCAATGTTTTCGTATCCGCGGAGGATCTCCTTTGAATGTTTTCATTGCTACGGAGGATCTCCATGGAATGTTTTAGTATCTGGGTGTGTTTACGGCTTTTTGCCCCTCCCGCCCCTTGCAATGTTTTCGTATCTGTGGAGGGTCTTCTTGCAATGTTTTCGTATCTGCGGATGGTCTCCTTGCAATGTTTTCGTATCTGCAGAGGGGTCTCCTTGCAATGTTTTCGTATCTGCAGAGGATCTCCTTGCAATGTTTTCGTATCTGCGGAGGTCTCCTTGGAATGTTTTCGTATCTGCGGAAGATCTCCTTGGAATGTTTTCGTATCTGCGGAAGATCTCCTTGCAATGTTTTCGTATCTGCGGAAGATCTTGCAATGTTTTCGTATCTACGGAAGATCGGTATTATTTCAGTTTCAACCATTATGGGAAATCTATTATATTGATATTTTTCCGAGTAAAGCACGTGATAACAAAACACTTCTTCTCAATACATTATTGTCGCTAATGCATACTTACAGAGAAAAAAAAAGATTAAGTTTTTACCTCGAATTTTTCCTAAGTCGGGAGAGGTGTTTCCTCTACGGTAATGTTTACTTTAATGAGCCCTCTAACTTACTTTCTTACGCAAACAAAAGCAGTTCCAGTTACTCATTATTGGCTGAGAGGTGTGACATCGTTATGACGTCATGGGTTCATACAATACGAATGACTGAGTCGAAAACTAAGTTTCACTAGCATTTCAAGCGGAGTAAATACAGTTACCTGTCTAGTGTCCACTGGTATCCTTGTTTGACTGAATACTCGAATAATGAAGCAAAAAACGGCATTTTGTCTTCCTGTACCTATGGCAGAGGTAGTGGCTGGCCCTTCTGGCATTAATTTGACAGACCTTCGATTTCCTAAAAAAACCGATTGTTTGCAGTGCACAATGGTGGTCGTCGGGTACCTGGCCACTTCTACTTTAAGTTGCATGTCAGGGAACCTTGCAACGGCTTTCACGTTTTTCCCTCAAAGCACCAGCACATTTTTATCAACCAACAGTTTAAGGTAAGCTTCATTAATTTATAGAGTATATTATAATGGTGGTAGTATAACGATGTATACAGCAGTACCATCCACTTTGGATTTGGTTTGATGGATGTAACTTAGGTAGTGGCCTTAAGGGGGGGTGGGGGGGTCGCAGGGGGGCGGAGACCCCCCGCTAGGCCTAGGTAGGGGTACAGGGCCCTAGGTAAGGTTAGGTGGTTGTATTAGTTCGGTGCCCCGAAAATCGTGGCCTTAAGGAGGGGTCGCAGGGGGGCGGAGCCCCCCCGCTAGGCCTAGGTAGGGGTCGGGCCCTAGGTAAGGTTAGGTGGTTGTATTAGGTCGGTAGTGCCCCGAAAATCACTGTGGCCTTAAGAAGGGGGGTCGCAGGGGGGCGGAGCCCCCCCGCTAGGCCTAGGTATGGGGTACAGGGACCCTAGGTTAGGTTAGGTGGGTTTGTTAGGTTCTGTGGTGCCCTGAAAATTACTGTGGCTTTAAGGGGGGGTCGCTGGGGGGCCCTACCCCCCTCCCCCCGGTAGGCCTAGTTAGGGGTATGGGGGAGGGGTGCTGGAACATTAATTATTCATTTATTGCAAATATCATTCAATGCCCCAACACCCTCCCCCCGCCCCCCCTTCCCCCACCCAAAACCCCGGTTCCAAAGGGTGTCCCCCATAATTGGTGGGATGAACTAGGGTATACATAGTAAATCTCTAAATCGGTTTGGTTTGCAGTCAAAATAAACGTTAAATTCATTGAAACCACACTATTTCTGATGCAACAAATATTTTTATTGCATTTTTTCCAAATTTGGCTGAAACTAAAAATTTACCGGAGATCTCCTTGAATGTTTTAGTATCTGTGGAGGGTCTCCTTGCAATGTTTTCATATCTGCGGAAGATCTCCTTGGAATGTTTTCGTATCTGCGGAAGATCTCCTTGCAATGTTTTCGTATCTGCGGAAGATCTCCTTGCAATGTTTTCGTATCTGCGGAAGATCTCCTTGGAATGTTTTAGTATCTGCGGAGGGTCTCCTTGCAATGTTTTTGTATCTGCGGAGGATCTCCTTGCAATGTTTTCGTATCTGCAGAGGTCTCCTTGCAATGCTTTCGCATCTGCGGAAGATCTCCTTAGAAGGTTTTCGTATCTGCGGAAGATCTCCTTGCAATCTTTTCGTATCTGCGGAAGATCTCCTTGCGATGTTTTCGTATCTGCGGAAGATCTCCTTGGAATGTTTTAGTATCTGCGGAGGGTCTCCTTGCAATGTTTTTGTATCTGCAGAGGATCTCCTTGCAATGTTTTTGTATCTGCGGAGGGTCTCCTTGCAATGTTTTCGTATCTGCGGAGGTGTCCCCTTGCAATGTTTTCGTATATGCGGAGGGTCTCCTTGGAATGTTTTCGTATCTGCGGAAGATCTCCTTGCAATGTTTTTGTATCCGTGGAGGGTCTCCTTGCAATGTTTTCATATCCGTGGAGGGTCTCCTTGCAATGTTTTCGTATCTGTGGAGGATCTCCTTGGAATGTTTTAGTATCTGCGGAAGATCTCCTTGCAACGTTTTCGTATCTGTGGAGATCTCCTTGCAATGTTTTCGTATCTGCGGAAGATCTCCTTGGAATGTTTTCGTATCTGCGGAAGATCTCCTTGCAATTTTTTCGTATCTGCGGAAGATCTCCTTGCAATGTTTTTGTATCTGCAGAAGATCTCCTTGCAATGTTTTCGTATCTGCAGAGGATCTCCTTGCAATGTTTTTGTATCTGCGGAGGGGTCCCCTTGCAATGGTTTTGTATCTGAGGAGGATCTCCTTGGAATGTTTTCGTATATGCGGAGGGTCTCCTTGCAATGTTTTCGTATCTGCGGAGGGGTCCCCTTGCAATGTATTCGTATTTGAGGAGGATCTCCTTGCAATGTTTTTCTTATATGCGGAGGGTCCCCTTGCAATGTTTTCGTATCTGCGGAGGGTCTCCTTGCAATGTTTTCATATCTGTGGAGGGATCCCTTTGCAATGTTTTCGTATATGAGGAGGATCCCCTTGCAATGTATTTCGTATCTGAGGAGGATCTCCTTGCAATGTTTTCTTATATGCGGAGGGGTCTCCTTGCAATGTTTTCATATCTGAGGAGGGGCCCCCTTGAATGTTTTTGTATCTGCGGAGGATCTCCTTGCAATGTTTTCATATCTGCGAAGGGGTCTCCTTGCAATGTTTTCATATCTGACGAGGGGCCCCCGTGAATGTTTTCGTATCTGCGGAGGGTCTCCTTGCAATGTTTTCATATCGGCGGAGGGGTCCCCTTGCAATGTTTTCGTATCTGCAGAGGGTCTCCTTGCAATGTTTTCGTATCTGCAGAGGGTCTCCTTGCAATGTTTTCGTATCTGTGGAGGGTCTCCTTACAATGTTTTTGTATCTGTGGAGGGTCTCCTTGCAATGTTTTCGTATCTGCGGGGGGTCTCCTTGCAATGTTTTGTTTTCGTATCTGCGGAGGGGGTCTCCTTGGAATGTTTTCGTATCTGCGGAGGGGGTCTCCTTGCAATGTTTTCATATCCGCGGAGGGGTCTCCTTGCAATGTTTTCGTATCTGCGGAGGGGTCTCCTTGCAATGTTTTCGTATCTGCGGAGGGGTCTCCTCGCAATGTTTTTGTATCTGCTTAGGGGTCTCCTTGCAATTTTTTTTGCATATGCAGAGGGGGGTCTCCTTGGAATGTTTTCGTATCTGCGGTGATCTCCTTGGAATGTTTTCGTATCTGCAGAGGGTCTCATTGGAATGTTTTCGTATCTGCGGAGGGGTCCCCTTGCAAAGATTTCGTATCTGTGGAGGGGTCTCCTTGCAATGTTTTCGTAACTGCGGAGGGGTGTACTTGCAATGTTTTTGTATTTGTGGATACAAAAACATTGTGGAGACCCCTCCACAGATACGAATGTTTTCATATTTGCGGAGGGGCCCCCTTGAATGTTTTCGTATCTGCGGAGGGGTCCCCTTGCAATGTTTTCGTATCTGCAGAGGGTCTCCTTGCAATGTTTTTGTAACTGTGGAGAGTCTCCTTGGAATGTTTTCGTATCTGTGGAGGGTCGCCTTGGAATGTTTTCGTACTGCGGAGAGGTCTCCTTGCAATGTTTACGTATCTGCTTAGGGTCTCCTTGCAATGTTTTCATATCTGTGGAGGGATCCCCTTGCAATGTTTTTGTATATGCGGGGGGTCTCCTTACAATGTCTTTGTATCTGTGGAGGGTTTCCTTGCAATGTTTTCATGTCTGCAGAAGGGTCTCCTTGCAATGTTTTTGTATCTGCGGAGGGGTCTCCTTGCAATGTTTTTGTTTTCATATCTGCGGAGGGGTCTCCTTGGAATGTTTTCATATCCGCGGAGGGGGTCTCCTTGCAATGTTTTCATATCTGCGGAGGGGTCTCCTTGCAATGTTTTCGTACCTGCGGAGGGGTCTCCTCGCAATGATTTTGTATCTGCTTAGGGGTCTCCTTGCAATGTTTTTGTATCTTCGGAGAGTCTCCTTGCAATGTTTTTGCATATGCAGAGGGGGGTCTCCTTGGAATGTTTTTGTATCTGCGGAGGATCTCCTTGGAATGTTTTCGTATCTGCGGAGGGTCTCCATGCAATGTTTTTGTATCTGCTGAGGGGTTCGCCTTGCAATGTTTTCGTATATGCGGAGGGTCTCCTTGCAATGTTTTCGTATCTCCAGAGGGGGTCTTCTTGCAATGTTTTCGCATCTGCGGAGGGGGTCTCCTTGCAATATTTTTGTATCTGCCGAAGGTCTCCTTGCAATGTCTCCTTACAATGTTTTCGCATCTGTGGAGTTGGTCTCCTTGGAATGTTTTCGTTTCTGGGGAGGATCTCATTGGAATGTTTTTGTATCTGTGGAGGGTCTCCTTGCAATGTTTTTGTATCTGCAGAGGGTCTCCTTGCAATGTTTTCATATCTGTGGAGGGATCCCTTTGCAATTTTTTCGTATATGAGGAGGATCCCCTTGCAATGTATTCGTATCTGAGGAGGATCTCCTTGCAATGTTTTTTTATATTATTAGGGTCTCCTTACAATGTTTTTGTATCTGCTGATGGGTCCCAATGCAATGTTTTCATATCTGTGGAGGGATCCCTTTGCAATGTTTTTGTATATGAGGAGGATCCCCTTGCAATGTATTCGTATCTGAGGAGGATCTCCTTGCAATGTTTTCTTATATGCAGAGGGTCTCCTTACAATGTTTTTGTATCTGCTGATGGGTCCCATTGCAATGTTTTCATGTCTGCGGAGGATCTCCTTGGAATGTTTTCGTATCTGACGATTGGTCTCCTTAGAATGTTTTCGTATCTGCGGGCGGATCTCCTTGCAATGTTTCCGTATCTGTGGAGGGGTCTCCTTGCAATGTTTTCGTATCTGTGGAGGAGTCTCCTTGCAATGTTTTCATATCTGCTGAGGGGTCTCCTCGCAACGTTTTTGCATCTGCGGATGGGTCTCCTTGCAATGTTTTTGCATCTGCGGAGGATCTCCTTGGAATGTTTTCGTATCTGCGGAGGGTCTCCATGCAATGTTTTTGTATCTGCGGAGGGTTCGCCTTTGCAATTGTTTTTCGTATATACGGAGGGTCTCCTTGCAATGTTTTTCGTATCTCCAGAGGGGGTCTTCTTGCAATGTTTTTCGCATCTGCGGAGGGGGTCTCCTTGCAATTTTTTGTATCTGCCGAAGGTCTCCTTGCAATGTCTCCTTACAATGTTTTCGCATCTGTGGGAGTGGTCTAACTTGGAATGTTTTCGTTTCTGGGGAGGATCTCATTGGATGTTTTGTATCTGCGGAGGGCTCCTTGCAATGTTTTTGTATCTGCAGAGGGTACTTGCAATGTTTCATATCTGTGGAGGGATCCCTTTGCAATTTTTTCGTTATGAGGAGGATCCCCTTTCAAATGTTTTCGATCTGAGGAGGATCCCTTCCTTGCAATGTTTTTTTTTTTATTAGGGTATCTGAGGAGGATCTCTTGCAGTTTTTTTTTTTATTAGGGTTCTCCTTACAATGTGTTTTTGTATCTGCTGATGGGTCCCATTGCAATGTTTTCATATCTCTTGGAGGGATCCCTTTTTGCAATGTTTTTTGTTATATTGATGGAGGATTCCCCCGTTGCAATGTATTCGTATATGAGGAGGGAATCTCCTTGCAATGTTGTTTTCTTATATGCAGAGGTCTCCTTACAATGATTTTGTATCTGCTGATGGGACCCATTGCAATGTTTTCATGTATGCGGAGGATCTCCTTGGAATGTTTTCGTATATAACGATTGGTGTCCTTAGAATGTTTTCGTATCTGCCGGAGGGCGGATCTCCTTGCCAATGTTTCACCGTATTCTGTGGAGGGGTTCTCCTTGCAATGTTTTCGTATACGGTGGAGGAGTCTCCTTGGCAATGTTTTCATATCTGCTGAGGGGTCTCCTCGCAAACGTTTTTTTTGCATCTGCGGATGGGTCTCCTTGCAATGTTTTTGCATCTGCGGATGGGTCTCCTTGCAACGTTTTCGTATCTTCGGAGTTCTCTTGCACTGTTTTTGCATATGCAGAGGGGGGTCTCATTGGAATTTTTTCGTATCTGCAGAGGATCTCCTTGGGATGTTTTCATATCTGTGGAGGGGTCTCCTTGCAATATTTTTGTATCTCCGGAGGGGTCTCCTTGCAATGTTTTCGCAGCAGCGGATAGTCTCCTTGCAATGATTTCATATGTGTGGAGGGTCTCCTTGCAATGTTTTTGCCTCTGCAGAGGGGGTCTCCTTGGACTGTTTTGTATCTTCAGAGGATCTCCTTGCAATGTTTTTGTATCTGTGGAGGGTCTCCTTGGAATGTTTTTTCATCTGGGGGGGAGGGTCTCCTTGGAATGTTTTCGTATATGCGGAAGATCTTACAATGTTATTGTATCTGTGGAGGGTCTCCTTGGAATGTTACTGTATCTGTGGAGGGTCTCCTCGCAATTTTAACGTATCTACGGAGGATCTCCTTGCAATGTTTTCGTATCTGCGGAGGGTCTCCTTGCAATGTTTTCGTATCTGCGGAGGGTCTCCTTGCGATGTTTTCATATCTGCGGAGGATCTCCTTGCAATGTTTTCGTATCTGCGGAGGTTCTCCTTGCAATGTTTTCGTATCTGCGGAGGATCTCCTTGCAATGTTTTCGTGTCTGCGCAGGGTCTCCTTGCAATGTTTTCATATCTGCTGAGGATCTCCTTGCAATGTTTTCATATCTGCGAAGGGGTCTCCTTGCAATGTTTTCATATCTGAGTAGGGGCCCCCTTGAATGTTTTCGTATCTGCGGAGAATCTCCTTGCAATGTTTTCGTATCTGCGGAGGGGTCCTCTTGCAATGTTTTCGTATCTGCGAGGGCTCCTTGCAATTTTTGTATCGCAGAGGGTCTCCTTGCAATGTTTTCGTATCTGTGGAGGGTCTCCTTACAATGTTTTTGTATCTGTGGAGGGTCTCCTTGCAATGTTTTCGTATCTGCGGGGGGTTTTCTCCTGCAATGTTTTTCGTATGCGGAGTCTCCTTGGAATGTTTTGTTTTATACTGCGGAGGGTCTCCTTGCAATGTTTTCATATCTGCGGAGGGGTCTCCTTGCAATGTTTTCGTATCTGCGGAGGGGTCTCCTTGCAATGTTTTCGTATCCGCGGAGGGGTCTCCTTGCAATGTTTTTGTATCTGCTTAGGGGTCTCCTTGCAATTTTTTTTGCATATGCAGAGGGGGGTCTCCTTGGAATGTTTTCGTATCTGCGGAGGATCTCCTTGGAATGTTTTCGTATCTGCGGAGGGTCTCCATGCAATGTTTTTGTATCTTCAGAGGGTCTCCTTGCTATCTTTTTGTATCTTCAGAGGGTCTCCTTGCATTGTTTTTGTATCTGCAGAGGATCTCCTTGCAATGTTTTTGTATCTGCGGAGGGGTTCCCTTGCAATGGTTTTGTATCTGAGGAGGATCTCCTTGGAATGTTTTCGTATATGCGGAGGGTCTCCTTGCAATGTTTTCGTATTTGCGGAGGGGTCCCCTTGCAATGTATTCGTATTTGAGGAGGATCTCCTTGCAATGTTTTTTTATATGCGGAGGGTCCCCTTGCAATGTTTTCGTATCTGCGGAGGGTCTCCTTGCAATGTTTTCATATCTGTGGAGGGATCCCTTTGCAATGTTTTTGTATATGCGGAGGGTCTCCTTACAATGTTTTTGTATCTGTGGAGGGTCTCCTTGCAATGTTTTCATGTCTGCGGAGGGGTCTCCTTGCAATGTTTTTGTATCTGCGGAGGGGTCTCCTTGCAATGTTTTCATATCCGCGGAGGGGGTCTCCTTGCAATGTTTTCATATCTGCGGAGGGGTCTCCTTGCAATGTTTTTGTATCTGCGGAGGGGTCTCCTTGCAATGTTTTCGTACCTGCGGAGGGGTCTCCTCGCAATGTTTTTGTATCTGCTTAGGGGTCTCCTTGCAATTTTTTCGTATCTTCGGAGAGTCTCTTTGCAATGTTTTTGCATATGAAGAGGTGGGTCTCCTTGGAATGTTTT
>NC_061109.1:117249941-117272441 GCF_015104395.2 Macrobrachium nipponense
TGAATAGGGCAGCTAGCAAAATGTAAATTATCGGATGGCAGAGTTTGAAGGCCTCTGGCAGGAAGGACCATCACAGGCTGGGCGATTTATTATTAGGTAGGCTGTTTATGGCATCGCTGATGTTACTTGGCGTAAAACGGTCTGCAAAATGAAATTGAATGTTGTCAGTAAGGAGGTTATCTACATCCCTTCGGGAATCTTGATCATTTATGCAATTCAGGATATTGTTGAAGTGATCGCCCCACATACTTGCAATAGCTTCGTCTCCGACTGCTTCCCATACCCTCTGTGATAGCTTTTTAGTTTTGGGATTTAAAGACTGGATATCTTTCCAAAGACGAGGATAATCACCAGATTCTAAGTTTCTAGACATTGCATCGGCTCTTAGTTGTTTTTCATATAACCTGCAGTGCTTAAGAGCAAGTTTGAACTGCGCTCTCGCCTGTCTCATTAGCAATGCAGTGTGCCCTTCCCTAGGGCTACCATTTTGCCTCCACAGTAAAAACATTTCTCGTGAGTATGTATACAGATCTTTAACCAAGTCATTCCATCCAGGTATATTACGAGAATTACCTTGACGAAATCTGTAGGCAGTCCTGCCCGAAGCAAGCAAAGCGGAGATTATGTTCGAATAGAATTCATTCAGATCCCTCTTGTGGTGGTCATTTCTACAATTTGTGTTAGTACAAAGTAAGGCGTCTGCCGGTTGAACTATTGACCGCAACCTGGTTTCCGTGGTCGCCCTAAAGTATCTGGTTTTCTGTTGGTTTTTAAAATCCCAGTTTACCGCTGGTGGGCGATCAGTTAGGGGGTTCATGGTAGGGAGGGATGGGTTACTGAATGACACCTGTAATGGGATGTGATCGTAGCCCGTTGCAAGATCATAGCAAATATTGCAGGTCATGATAGAATCATGAAGTTGTGGGGATGTGATGTAGTGGTCCAGCCAGGAAGTTGTAATAGCGTCTGCTCTATTATGTACATATGAATAAGAGGAGGGAGGGAGGAGCATAACATCGCTAATTTGGAGAGCATGATTTTGACAGAAGCGAGTAAGTTCATTATAAAATTGTTTTGTGGGGTTAGAATTAAGGTCCCCTATTATACAAATATGATCAGCTGGAGAATCATTAATAATACTGTGTAACTCCCCTAGGATCATGCAGTAATGATCAAAATTATTGTTATTTTCCCATGGCATATAAACATTAATAATTAGGATTTTAGAGTTCCCTACTGTCACTTGAATCCCCAGCAATCTGTCACTCCTGTAGGTAATCACCTTTATCGTATTGTCTAACGATTTGTGCCACAGGAAAGAAAGGCCTCCTTTCGGACGACCGGCTAGGATTTGGTCTGTAACTTGCATCGATGAAGTCGAGAAGGTTCTGAAGTCTTCATGAATTGAATCGCATATGGCAAGGTCATGTGGCCAGAGGAGCGTTTCTTGCAATGCAATGATGCCTTTGAAGTTTTTACAGAACATGTTTAGGAGAGGAATGTTCCGCTTGAGGCCAAAGATATTCCAAGAGATTATGTTTAATGTATCCATGGCTACTCACGAAGATGGGAGATGAATGCGCTGATCATTTGGGTGGATGGGGGGTTAGCCAGGGGAGTGGGCAGTCACTCGCCGTGGGGGGTTGACTGGCACTTGCGGTGGAAATGACCCTGGTTGGAGTGTCAGTAAGTTCCCCTGGGGGTGGTTGATCCCTGATTAGTTTGTATCTTGAAACTAATATATTAGGACCGAAATTCTCGCCTTTAAGAACGTCGAGGTGTTGAAATAGGCAGGTAATCCTGTAAGCCACTTTATGTTTAATCCTGCATGGGAGTTCGTGAGAGATGAGTGGGTCAGAGCCAGTTAGAAACTTGACTCTCTCCACTATGGCATCTAGCGTCACCGATGAGCGCAGATTGTGAATTACTACGTGACATCTCTTCTCAGGTGTCGGGTGAGGTGAAACACGAATGTTGGGCTCCGGTCCGGCGGCCAAACGGGAGGTTCTTCTCTTCTTTCTGCTTGTTTGTATCTGCCAGCTGCCAGACCCCTCATGATCAGTTTCATCTGCATCTACGATGGGAGTTGGGGGGGAGAGATAGGGTGGGGAGGATTACGAGGGCTAGTAATCATCACCGGAGATATATCTTCCACCGGAGGTACTGGGGAGGGACAAGAGGTTTGGGGATCAACAGTCCCCTCGGAACGGGGCACTTCCGTGTTGCTGGGAGGCGAGGAAAAACTGGATGCCGCATTCGTAGTAGTCTGGTGGCTATCAGTGCGATTGTCTATCGATCCCTGCACTCCTTTGATCGCATCCCAGATCCGTGTGAGATTATTTGTTTCCACAGTTTTAAGACTGTCTAAGGATTCCTGTAGTACTTTGATCACGTCCCAGATTCTTGATAATTTATCATTTGTCTCCTCAATTTTTTCTGAGTTTTTTCCTATTATATCTGAGAGAGATTTTTGCTGTTTTGAAGGCATTTTCTGCGTGTGGTACACCGCAGGTAGGCTTAGGTCAGCAGGGCCCTTTGGTGGCAGGTTGTAAGGGTCATCGGCGTAGATTTCCACCGAGCAGGTCCTTAGCCACTTAGTGATATACGATATTTTTTTGTGAGAGGACAAGTTCTTCGCGGATCGCTCCTTGAGAATGCTCTCTGGTATCAGATCTTTGCATTTTGTATATGCAACGTTGATTTCCTCATCGGAGAAGGCATCACTGACAGATTGTATAGCGGACTCGACGTCGGAACGGTTCGATTGGTATTGTAAATAAAAAAGACAATTGTTCGCGAGTACGGAACTTGTGTGTGGGGCACAGGCACCGGTAGGTGCCAGGGTCACTTGCGCAACGGTTGGAGGTTGGTCGGGTGACATTTTTGCGGTAAGGGAGGGGTCAAGCACTAACACATACACTGCATTCTTTTACCCATTTCCCAGGACCAATAGGCCTCGAGTAGCTGTGATTTGAAAGATTTCTAAGGCACTGATTGGAGCAGAAAGAATATTAGAATATCTGCCAATGCACAACACTCTCCGGCTTACACGCCGGGTAATACGTGGAGACACTATTAACACATTGCTTACTATAAGAGGTATAATCACCAAGGGCAAAAAAACCCTTCTTTTCTGTGAAGAAACGCGAGAGACCTCCAACACGTCCGCACCCCACACACACACACACACACACACACACACACACATATATATACATATATACTATACATATATATATATATATATATATATATATATATATATATATATATATATATATATATATATATATATATATATATATACTGATTCTATGATCTAGGTCTCCTTATTCTTAAAAATGTTGTATTGGGAACCAGAAAATATGGTTTTACTGTTGTTCCATTTATCTTTCCTCCATTCCATTGTAGCTGATTGTCACTGCATATGCAGTGTCTTCTCTCTCTTGTCGTCCATGCTATGAAAGTTGTATGTGAGTCAGCAGCCATGTTGATTAAAAATTTATTCCTGTTGCTAGGTAGCTTTTTTTTTTCTTGTGAATGCCACCGTTCAGTAAGCAGATTTCAAGCTCTTTTCATTAACCTATGAGAGGATTCATTGACAAGCGAAGGGTACGTTCTATATTAAACCTCATCTATTTCATATCTGTGTCAGATCTGACATTGATTTAACGTTTGTTTGTCATTATTTTCATTCAAATCCTTAAGGGCGTATCGAGTTTTCCTTCTTATTCTCTAGTCTTGTAGATAACACAAGAGTATACAGTGGAAGACAGTCGTAAATATTTGTTCGATTTGAATGAAGATTTGTGTTTCCTTGACCATCTCTTATCTTGATTTAGATTTGTTTCTATCCTTTGGATTCAATATTTTTCTTAACCTCGTAGTGCCTGTAGTTCGTATGCTGTGAATATAGTGTTAGTCTCACCAAAGAAACTATGTTGATGGTATTGCAAAGGGCAGGACTAATTTCCTGTAGTTTTCTACGTGTGGACAGGCAGGTGATTGAGAGCAGCTCTGCTCACGAAGGCTTTTCATTGTATCATAAATATACATAGAAAAATATATTTAGTTTGGTTGGTTTGAATGAGGTACAAAAGAAAAAAAATTGTGGTAGATGTGTTTAAGGGTGGACTGCTGTGTCTAGTGTAATATGGACATATGATTTAGGAGGAGGATAAATCTTTTGGTGTCTTGAAATCTGAGGCGAGTTGCGCTTGAATATAGGCCTCCCTAAAGAACAATTTATTAGGAAGATGTAAAAAAGTTGAAGGAGATAGGTTTACGATTGTGGCTGAAATTAAAAGGAGGGAAAATACTGTTGATGTAACTCTAGGTAAAGAGAATTGTTGGAGTAAAATAGGGAATTTCAGGATGATTAGGCGAAAGGAAAAGCTATTGTGCTGGGTGATCTGAGTGCATTAGATTGGAGAAAAGATTGGGATTTGTTCTTGAGGGATTTGATGGTTGAAAATACAAAACTTCAATAGCGAAATATCCAGCATTTTAAATGCTTGTTTCGAGTAATGTTGAAGTGGCTTTCGTTTCCTCTCCTATTTTTAAGTGTCTTCCTTTGGGGAACAACGTATTGTTAGTGAAAAATAATTATAGTAATCTTAATCATATTGGTCACAAAAATTAGCCGAATTTAATAATGTAATAATAATAGGCTTGTCACGGAAATTACACGAATATAACAATGATGCCAATTGTTCCTTTTTGTAGAATAAGCACAGCAAAGGTTTAAAAAATCTGTCTTCTTTATCTTCAGTTATTGCTATGACAAAAAAAAAAAAAAAAAAAACGTTGTCAGCATCTCGTAAAATCCTGCTTTTCTTCCCTTTGGCGAGGCTCCAGAACTGAGGAGATTTCATCTGAGGAGAGAGAGAGAGAGAGAGGAGAGAGAGAGAGAGAGAGAGAGAGAGAGAGAGAATGAGACATGGTAACGTGTTTGTAGACTATTTGTGATGAGAATGATATTGCATAGAAATTGCGAAGCACAAATTTGCCGGGAATAAATGATGGATGAAATCCGTAATTGAAAGGAATAATTATAATGTTAATTATGATAGAAATTTCAATAACACTGCGAGAAATTGCTTCATCAAGGATCCCGGCAATAACGATTCTGTTGGTGATAAACTGATTCGGTCCGCTGCATTTGCATCTTTATATTGGCTGCAAACGGTGTCATTATCATCATCATTATCATCATCATCATCGACTGCTTTCCAGTAGCCTAATTGCTTCTATTTGTAATAACTTTGCCTTTCCGGGAATATAGTTCCTATTTGTACGAAAGTGAAAAAGTTTCTGATGTAATGTGTTCCACCATGTCACAGACATTGTTGGTGCTGGGAGTTCGTGTGTGTAAAATTGAAGCCCTTTGTTTCGTCGCCTCTAACAATTTCTTTGTTGCTAATGTTCTTTGGTGTTCATTGATGTTGACCCTTTTTAATAACCTTGGCGTAATTAGGACCAAGCCGTTCCAAAAAAAAAAAACAACTATTCTGAATTCTGTTTAATTTTTCCTTTGCTATGGTGACGAATCCGGGGTTAGTTTCAATTTTATTTTTGACTGGCTCATAATTTACAGAATTTGAAAACCGCTGAATATATAAGCGCCATACGCGCCCATGATTCATACTTGTTGATACATATCCTTATTGTGCACTGTTTGTCACCGATACAGTTTCTTCTTGTAAGTGATAAATTGGCGTGCGCTTGTCATTGGTAGTGAATTACATTCCTGGTTTTTATCATTTTTCCATCTGTCTGCCTGCCCTTGCAAGTATTTATTTTCGACGTGAAACTTCGGTGTAATGTTCAACTTTTCATAGATAAATAAGGAAGTTTGACCATTGAACAATTAATGATAATGTCATGTGATGCAAAATGACCTATTTGCATAAAAGAATGGCTGTTTGTTGTACGAGTATATAGAATTCGTAAATAGATGCAATAAATTGTTTTGTATACGAGGGGAGACGTGAACCCCTCTTAGTTTTTTTAATTCTCTGCCATTGCCTCACTATAAAGAATCGGGCAAAGCCAGAGAGGGAGAGGTGACAGGTAAACCAGGTCTCCCCCTTGTTTTTGGAAATGTATTCAAGGTATGCGTAAAATCAACCCCCGCGTTATCGCTACACGGATTTACGCTTAACTTTTGCTACTAAAGTACTTGGTTAATGTGTTACCCATTCGCCATCACCTGTAAACAAGCCTGTTTCAGTTTCTAGAGTTAACCAGTGATAATTTTCGTGGTGTACAGAAAGATGAAGAATTTCCAAAACATTCTCTCCTAGTTATAAATTTAAGTTGTAATACCGGGGATTAAATGTAACCGTGAACTATCTAGTACCATGGAATTTTTGCGTGTTTCTGATAAGGCAGATGTATAACCCATGATCTAGTCCATTCTAGATCCTAGCCTAACCTTGCCAGGTACATTGCCCACTCAATGCAAGCTCTCTGCAAGCTCTCTGCAAGCGCTCTGCAAGCTCTCTGCAAGAGAACGCAACCCACCAGGCAGGGTGGCAATCCCTCTTAGAACCGAGGAAGACCTGTCCTGCAGTGCTACCTTCCCTGGAGTAGCCTGGGAGTTGGAGGTCCTATTCATATAGGAGTACCTCGTCCGTTTGTGGTTCTCTTTCCCAGGGGAAGACCGAGAACCCTCTTTTACTTGGCAGGTAGCCTCCTCCAAGACTACCTTCTTCAGGAAACCCAGTGACCCATATCAAACTAGGACTCCCTTCTACCAGAGATGCATTTTCCGTGGGAGTTTGTCCATGGCCAAGATGGGAGGTTTTCCTCTTGGACAGTCGTTTACAGAAGAACTTGAGATGTTTATTATTATTATTATTATTATTATTATTATTATTATTATTATATTATTATTATTATTAACAAATAATAATTTTCGTTGTTTTTTTTTTGAGTTTTTTTTTTTTTTTTTGAGAGAGATAGAGAGAGACGAGAGAGAGAGAGAGAGAGAGAGAGAGAGAGAGAATCTGATCTTCATCGTCCTGAACAAGTTATTTGCAATTAAATTATTCGTTCAAAGTTGATTCTAGTTTCTGTATGTAGTGTTTGCTGTTAGGTGTTTCGTTTGCAGTCGAATGTAGATATGTTGTCTTAATGTGGACAGCGTGATTTACTCTTTGCTTCTTGTGAAACTATCTTTTTTTTAACAAACTAATTAATTATTATATAGCTCACGTAGTACTCCATTAATCATCAGTTAGGAAGCCCAGGAAGATTGATTAAGATTTATGCCATTCCACTATATATTAATCTCGCGTCTTTCAGACGTGTATAATAGAAAGATATATATGAAGAGAAAAGAGGTCATCAATATCAAAGACTACGCCATTTCAGAGGTATATTTTCTAATATTCCATGAAAGAAGAAAGGTTTCAGGCCCGTAATGAAATTACATACGCTTTGTAGATGTCTTAGACCGAAATCACTTGTTACAAAAATTTGAATGGCAGAAGTTCTTGAAGGGTATTTTGCAAAATGCTGGAGGACAGCCGTCAAGTGTTACTTTCGGGAAGTTCATCGCGTAGGACAGTTGCTTCTAGATGTGGGTGGGGTCCTACCGGCCACAACTGAGCATTCGCTTTTCAATAGGTAGACATGCTTAGGAGGCTCTTATTTCCATTGTTAGTAAATTGGCAGGAATTCCAAGTTTATAGTCTTTCTCTTTCACAACCCAATAGCCCAAGAATACAGTTGATTGCTGATGATTTGACATTGCTTAAAATTTTCAAGGAAATGGTTATATTTTTTTTTTAATAGAAGAGTAAGGGTTAGGTGTGAATGCACCAACAATTTTTCGAGCTGCTGGACAAAGGATAAATGATTTTTCATAGTTTCAGTGTTGCGTTTGATAATATTCACTTCGTTCTAACAAGTTGATAAGTAACTGTATATACACATATGTATACTTATATACAAGTATAGTATGTATATATACATACATATATATATATATATATATATATATATATATATATATATATATGTAATGATTACATATATATATGGAATTACTCCATATATATAAAAGACTAAAACTAAAGAGGTCAACCAGATTGCTTGCAGGAATGTGATCAGACTAGAGATGCTAAAGATGACGTATACAATAAAAGTAGGCTAAGATAACATGCCGTCACCTGTAGTCATTCATTTAGTCCAAGCCCCCTGCTTGAGACAACTACCGCGACCTATAATTCAAACGGCCTACGTGATCTGTAGCGTGTCTCATTTTGATTGTGTGTTCGTATGTAACTATGTCATCTGATTGTATGTTCATATGTTCAAGCTACTGTCTGCTCCTTTATGACTTGTAACCGAGATGGTAGACAGGGCAGAATAGAGTTAGCTATCGTCATTAGAAGACCTGTACCTCTTTACCTAAGCTTTATCATGTAGAGAGAATAGAATTAGCCATCATCATTGGCAGAAGCGATCAAGCTATCGTCATTAGAAGACTTGTACAATCCTACTTGATCTTCACCATGTAAATTCAGAGAATATAAGTATTTTTGTACTTCGTGGTTTCTACTAGATCCTCACGTCATTGCCGAATCATCATGAGTTTAACACATCGTCGTCATAACCAAAGAAGAATATACCGACTTCGTAAGTGATCTACAAACCCCAAGACACTCCATTGAATATGGAAGTGCAATACCAACCGACTTAGCGTAAGATTATCGCAAGTCTAACTTTACCTCATAGGCGCCTTATTATACAAGGCAACAGCCCTATATATATATATATATATATATATATATATATATATATATATATATATATATATATATATATATAAAGAGGTGAGATTTCTCTGAACTCCTCTAGGTGTCATCTCTTTTGCCACTGTGCTAATGGTGAAATTTGTGTGGTAAGTCAGGCGACAAATATTGCAAACAAAAAAGCAAGACATAATACGAGGCATTAGGTTGTTTCGTAGCTGCTTCTTGACGTTATCCCAGATCTTTTCGTTGATTCATCGAATAATAAGTAGACTGTGTTCGAACTACTCCAGCTGGGACTAACCCGCTCCCCTCGCCATTCGCCGCCATTTGCATTAGTCAAGGAGAGGCAGCTTAGCTAAATCCTTTTATGATCTTTCACGGACTTGAAATGATATGAAGAGCTACTAGACGCAGTGCTTTAATTTACATAATACGAATACAAACATGACGTTATATAAGCTCGAAATGGTTTAAATAACGACAACCTCGCATTAGCATAATATTCCGAAGGTGGTTAGCAACGTCAGTGCACCTCTCGCGATATAATGTGGGCATTGCTGAAGGGTGTTTGTTGCGTTGTCTCTTTGTTTCGTTCACGTTTTAGCCTTTAACTTAACCTTAGTGCCCGCTTCTTTTGTTCTGTCTTCCTGTCCAACTTGTCTTCAGTATTTTTTTTTCTTAGTGGAACTGCAACGTCTTCCAGCTCGTCATTTAGTTACCTTTACTTCTTCTCATTGGTTTTCTGGATCACTTGATCTCGCTGACCAACCACTCCATTTCCCACTTAAAACAGCCGTATGTGGTGAATGGTTGAAAACGCCCCTGTATTGGGGTTTTTAGCTAAACTTTTGTGATTCAGCTGCGTACCAGTACCATCATTTAGGAACTGTGAGCACAGTAGTGTAAAGGGTGCACTCTTTTATGAGTGATGTTATATATATATATATATATATATATATATATATATATATATATAATATATATATATACATATATGTATATATATATATATATATATATATATATACATACATATATATACATACATATATATATACATATATAAAATGTATATGTGTGCGCACTTGTGTATATATATGCATATACCATATATGTAGTATATAGTGTGAACTTGAAAATGTAGAAAAAACCACGAAAGTACTTGTTCCAAGTCTCCAGTTATTCACTCGCCTTTCTACGTGGATTAAAGGATATACACATATATATATATATATATATATATATATATATATATATATATATATATATATTATATTAGATTACCGTTTGTGTGGTAGTTTACGACAAACCCTTCGTTTTTATCTTCATATGATACTGGTCCTCCTGTTACTTTTCAGTCCCGCTTAAAATAGTTTTTCATGGACTGCTCTATGAGCAAGAGCCCGTGCTGACACAAGGTCAGCTTAATCTAAAACAACAAGATAGTGGAAGCAAATACCCTCCGTTTTTGGTCCGCACTCGTTATGGACGGCTTCTTTTGGCTTCCATTCCGATCTTAATTGCACATGCAAAATAGCGTTCCCTCCCTTCAACAATTCCTGCAGCTGTCAGCGGACCCACATTTCCACCTATTGAGAGCTTTCCGATATGTAAATGTAAGCCCCCGGGGCGGATACGCCCCCCGGAATAATATATTCCTATGAATTTCATAACGAACTTAATGTCTGAGTCACCCAGCCGTCGATCAGGGCTCCTAGGATACGGGTTTTTTCGTCGATTGGAAGAAAAAAATTGGGAAGAATACTTAAGGAACTGAAATGAATTTAAGCAAAAAAGGAAATGAAGAATTTTAAAGAACTCATTTTAAGAACATGAGCTTAAGGCGCTGTATCTTAATTTGTGTAAACTTGGGTATAGGTAATGTTATTAATGCACGTCTTGTTTTGAGGTGTACTAGTTATTGTCATGTATACATATATAGTATATATATATGATATATATATATAGATATATATACAGATATTATATATTATATATATATATATATATAACTATATATTATCTATAGGATTACATTTAGTATATATATATATATCATAGATATATATATAGATATATATATATACTATATGATACATTTAGGATATATATATATATATATATATATATATATATGTATATATATATATATATATCATATAATATGTTTATATATAGATGTGTATATATATAATATTTATATATATCTATATATATAATATATATGTATATATATGTATATATATTATATAGATATATATATAATGATATATATATTATATATATATATTTTTATATATATATATACAAATTTAAATATCTATATATATATATATAATATATATATATATATATATATATATATATTATCTTCTATATATATACATATATACTATATATATATATATATATAATATATACATATGTATAACATATATACTATATATATATATATAATATATATATATATAGTATATATATATATATATATATATATATATATATATATATATATATATATATATATATATATATATATATATATATATATATATATATATGTATATATATATATATATATATATATATATATATATATATATATATATATATATATATCATATATATATATATATATATATATATCATACGTGAAACTACTAACTTATGAAAAAAAAGGGGAAATATTATGGCCATCAATTTCTGCCTAGAAAGAGATAAAGTAACAGATACTGACCTACGAAATATATAACATGAAATTTAGTTTTGCGTGCGCAGAACTAAAGCGAGCGCAGGCGTGACTCCACACCTCGCAGACAAATGAAAGATCACACAAGTGGAAAAATGCACTTGCCCCTGGTATTCATTTATTCACCCTCCCCCTGCCAACTCATCACGACTCCGAATGAATAGTCAAGTAGGATTGCGAGCATTACTCTTAATGTGCCAACCCCCGTGACGTGATTGGCCGGTGCATGGCCAATCAGGTGTGACATTAATTATCCTTGGTGTCAGCGGTATTGAATGTTTGAAAGGCGAAGTAGTAACTTTGCCTAAGCTAGATCTCCTGTTTTAGTTTTCTGGAAAGAAAACTACAGCGCTGGCTTTTCGCCGCCCTCAGATCTTAAAAATGACTGATTCTAGAGGGCTGCAAATTGGTTTGTTGATCATCTACCCTAAATGCAGCCCTCTAGCCTCAGTAGTATTTATTTTATTTAAGGTTAAAGTTAGCCATAATCGTGCGCCTGGCAACGATATAGGCCAGGCCACCACCGGGTCATAGTTAAAGTTTCATGGACCGCGGCTCATACAAATTATACCGAAACCACCGAAAGATAGATCTATTTTTCGTTGGTCTTGATTATGCAAAGTACAAAGAATTCGATGCATTTTTTATTTGTTATTTACGCCCACGATAAGTACTTTCGGTGTCAACCTCACCGTCCACAGGTGAATGGTAGAACTAAATCTACCTGGGTTCCTAATCCCACTTCCCTTTGCCTCCTGATGGATGGTAGGAAGTAGTTTCATGCTGTCTGGACGTTTAGGGTGGGTTTCTTCAATTTTATCGATACAAGCAACAATAGTAATTGCGCAAGAAAATACAACCGGAGACGGACGATCTAAGAAACGAGGCGTGACGGCCAGACGGTATCACAGTGCGTCCTACTATCCACCTGGAGGCAAAGGTAGCAAGACAGGATTTCTGATTACCTTGTAGATGGAACACATGGCCTACTCGATAAGCACAACGACCAATCAGTATACAGAGGGCTTATTTGGTTGAATGACGAGCTTTTAACAAACAGTCTACTCGGGTTATATGCAAACGAACGATGTAATTTTAACAGTTATATTGCATCTCATTGTAGGTACATTAAAAGAGACATGGCTATGCGAGTAAAAGATATTTTGATAATTTCTTGCATGTGAATTACTAAAAACGACAGATATTATTGTATAATCCGTAGTTTTCGAGGTAGCTGAGATGAATGGTGACATTCCCATGCCCTTCAAGTACAGGTTCAGTCCCGTTTGTTGGGGGTGGGGGGGAAGGGGGCACATGTAAAAATACTGAAAACAACAAATATTAGCGTCTAATTCATAGTTTTCGAAGTTGCTGAGACGAATAGTGATGCTCTTAATGCCCTTTAAGTCAAAGTTCAGCTGCGATAGAAAGAGGGTGGCATGTAGAAATAACCAAAAACGACAGATATAAGTACCTGAGGTTGCTGGGGGAGAAATTTATTTAAGAATATAAAAAGAAAAATTTAGGGGTCTAGGGTACAAGCTTTGGTATTTCTGTTGTAACATGGGATTCGTAGGAAAAAGTAATTTTATTATAATATTAACCGATGCTGCAATAAATTTCATAGAATATCCAGCTTAAAATTTATTTATATTTTAGTTTTCTGGAAAAGAAGTCTATTGTACTGGTTCTGTCTGCCCGTCTGACCTTTATTCATCAATCATACCAAATTGCAGCCCTCTACCCTCAATATTTTTTAAGGTTAAAGTTAGCCATGGTTCATGTGTATGTCAATGCTATAGGACAGAACATCACTGGGCCGTGGCTGAAAGTTTCATGGGCTGCGGCTTATTCAGCATTATACCCTGTGCAGGAAACTTGATTGCACCGAAGCGCATTTTTTGTTTTTTCTTTCTTCTTGGTCTTTAAAAATGCTGACTGTTGTGATTTGTTTGGTTATGATGCCTTTTGATATTTTTTTGTTTGATATACATATATATGAATATATATGTATATATATATGTATTAGGGCTGTTGCGTTGTATAATAAGGCACCCTATGAGGTAATGTTAGACTTGCGATAATCTTACGCTAAATCGGTTGGTTATGCACTTCCATACTCATTGGAGTGTCTTGGGGTTTGTAGATCACTTACGAAGTCGGTATTATCTTCTTTGGTTATGACGACGATGTGTTAAACTCATGATGATTCGGCAATGATGTGAGGTTCTAGTAGAAAACACGAAGTATAAAAAAATACTTATATTCTCTGAGATTACATGATGAAGTTCAGAGGAAATTTGTACAGGTCTTCTAATGACGATGGCTTGATCGCTTCTGCCAATGATGATGGCTAATTCTGTTCTGTTCCCACTACCATCTCGGTTACAAGTCATTTTGGAAGCAGACAGTAGCTCAAACATATGAACATACATACAAAATGAGACACATTAGAAATCACGTAGGCCGTTTGAATTATAGGTCGCGGTAGTTGTCTCAAGCAGGAAGCTTGGACTAATGTTTCAAAACAAATGAATGACCACAGGTGACGGCACGTCACCTTAGCCTACTTTATTGTATACGTCATCTTAGCGTCTCTAGTCTGATCACATTCCTGCAAGCAATCTGGTTGACCTCATTAGTTTTAGTCTTTTATATATATGGAATAACATTCCATATTTTTATTATGTAACTCTTACATAAAAGCTCGGTCAGCTACCAAAACCAACCACTGAATATTACTCAAGCTTGACTTGCATTTGACTTATAGGAGTGAGATACAGACAATACTTATAAGTAAAAAAAATTCATGGTGTACACAAATACAGATTCAAGTAATAAGATATAAAACATAATATGCATATGGTGATATTCGTAAATAATAGTGATCACGTGATATATACTGATACAGTTTTTCACTTCATCTCTTTAAGGTACATATGCTACAGAAAATACTAATGTACTCTGATAATCGCATAGAATAAAGATTAACATGATAAAAATCATATTTTAACTGATAAAAATTCATATATGAATTGATATAAGTTATTAATGTTTATGCTGATTGATTCATTGATTTTTATGCTGTTATATGTCTGCAGTTATTGGTAAGATAAAAGGTAACAGATTGATTATAGGCTACCTGATTTATTTATACATATGTATATGGATTCCTATAATTATGATTAATATATGTGCACTTTAAATAGATTCCTAGTGTGTACACGCACAGATATATTTCGATTCTTTGATTAACTTCTATATTCTTCAAATAAGATATATATTGATTCATATACTGATTTTTTACTGATACTTTATATATGAGATACCCACTGCACATTCTAGCGTTTCGAACAACTTTTCGTCCATTACACAGTTCCAGACAACCACCTATAGCCAAATGAAATGGCCAATTCCAAATGGTTAAAACAAGGGGAAAATTGCCTGGCAGGGTCCAACGTTCTATTTTGGCCTCATACTTGTTCTCTGCATCCTAAGCCACACGAATACGTTCGCGATGAATAAAATCATCCCCAGCACGAGTCCTTCACCAGCAATGTAGAGTTGAATATCCTTCTGGTCGTAATTGTCGGAAGTATGTCCCTTTTGTAGTTGATTTCCGACAGCCGCCGGAGCATTCCGCATTAAAACGAGATTAACGACGGGATACGGGTGTCGGTCGAAGAAGTCCAAGAAATAAGCTTGTTCACTTATGATGGTGCTTATTCCTTTCACATTGTAGGCGGTTGTTATTTGACTGCAGTCGTCCGTAGCGACGAACGATTTTTTGAAGTTGCGATGTGAAACTCTCGTACTGCAGGATACTGTAACCAGGTTCCATTAATTAGCCTGCAAGTGAAATTATACTTGTCACAAGGGCAAAATAAATTCAGACATCAAATACGGGAGGGAGAAAGCCATTTAGAACCAGACTTAACCCACATGAATTCGCTGATATTTTATGGAATTCAAAAGAGTCAGCTGTACAAACTTTTTTATCCATGGCATTAACAATTAGTGAACCTATCCAGGTCTATGATGACTGTAAAAATATCCATAATTATAAAAATAAACAGATATCAATACGAATCCCAAAGAAAATTCGATATTACTGGTAGTAAGTTACTAGACAAAGAAGTGTGAAACGGAGCTGTTTGTAAGATTGCCAGGCAACATAAGAGTCAAAGAGAATATTAATCATGATTTTGTATTTCTCTATGCTTACTGAAATTAAGTTGTGATAAAATCCAATCCTATGTGCCCCTAACAAAAGTTTCATATTCAAATTTCTTGCGCACATCCTCTGAGGTTAATTTTTAAAACTTTATTAATAGGCAGGAGATGCAACGAAAGAACCCACTATGTAACTAATTTATATATAAACTTTGGGTTTTTCAAGAAAATGTGACATTTTCCCAGGAATGTGATTTACTAGAATTGTAATAGGCTAATGTTGCAAGTAAATATTTCATATCCATGACTTGATACTTCTAAATGTCCGTTTACCAAGGTCATAAGCTGAATTATTGACTCTAATTATCTATGAGGTTCAGAAAAAATTAATTCATTTTGATGTTATAGAAATTCTATTTGCTTATTTTGTTCATTAATTTTAAAACGATTGCGATTCCTTAACCAAGCTTGCATTGCAATGCGGATAAGAATAGGTTATGGCTATGTATGTCATCATGACCTATGAACCACATGTGAAGTTCATGAGCTAAGCATTCCTCTCTCCAGCCAACCTGCTTTGCAAGCGGTTTATTGAGGTTAAAAGGAACAATGATGAATGGGCAAACGCGCCATGCACCTTCTAGACTGATGACCTCATCACCTGGCAGGAGATTGCTCTCAGCCAGCTTATGCGTTACGTTACTTGCTGTAATAAATACGACTTTAGTATTTTCAAATTATATTTTTTTGTTTTAATACTCCATCCACATGAGAAGAATGTCTGAAAAAAAACAGTACCAAAATTGAACAACATATTAGTTTCATGTTGGAAATCTGCATGATTGTAAATAAATGTAGTTATGTTAAATTAGATATTCCTTATTCAAACTAATGAAAAGGGTTTCCATACAAATTTTATATATACTATTTGCCCTGTATAAGATTATTCGCATAGATATACATTTTCACTTCTAGACTTCCTGACTTTAAAATCTCTTTTATTTTATTTATTTATTTTTTTTTTTTTCATTGACTACGAATATAAATCACCGGGACAGACAATATGTCAGTAGGTTTTGATATGTGTTTGAACTTTTAGCTTATTTGTCATTACTAAAGCGTTAAGTTAGAGTTCAAATCTTTACGCATATATATTTGGATATTTAATTAACCTATGGTTACGTTTTTGCTTATTGATTTTATCGTGATTCCTTTTTTGTTATAATTTGTAACCCTTCTGACTTCTTACGGAGTGTATTATATCGACTCTACTTGTATCCATATTTATTTTATTTATTTATTTTTTTATTTATTTATTTATTTATTTATTTATTTATTTATTTATTATATGATAAATTAATGGTTTGCTTGAATATGTGGAAAAGTGTTCTAGCGGCGTACCGTATAAGGCTACTTGCGGTATCAATTCTATAGATACAAGATATGAATGATAAAGGTATTTAAAACCGCGAGAACCGCTATAATCCAGTTCGGATCCAATATCACGAGTTGTAACTCGTAAGACATGACACTTTTTATTTATCCGTTCTACCAAACCGATTGACTCTGGGTGATAAAATATAGTATTGGTTTTCTTAATGGAAAGGAATTCACACAACGAGTTAAGGAGATTATTATTGATTTACACCGCCCGAGTCAGATTATTATTATGTGTTGAATTCCATGTTTACTGATTCAGCACTCATAAATATTCCTAGCGCACTCAATTGCAGGGTTTGTTTTTAGTGCTATTAATTCTATATAACGTGTCAAGGAACTATTAACATTAAGAAGTGTTTGTTTCCTCTGTCAGACTCTTAATTCTGTTAATAATTCTACGTATATTCTTTCAAGGATTGATTTGGCACAGGATAGGCCCCTAAACTGACGGTTTCTTAGTGTATCCTTTGTTTTCATGACACGTGTTACAATTAGTTATGTGCTTTTTATATCTGTAAGCATTGTTGGCCAGTAAAACAGTGATTTGGCTTTCTGTGACATAATAGAGAACCCTGGATGACCAGTTTAGGACGATTGGTATGAAAGAGATTATTATTACTACCTGGTTGTTAGTCACCTGCTGTGTTCTTCGGGTTTTCCTCGTCACGGACCGACATATAATATTACACTTGATTTCATAATTCTGATACACATACTTTAAATATACTTTTGCTTTAGGGTTTCCGTTCGAAGTATTTATTATTTTGCTTAGCTGCAGACCCTTGTTTCCTTTCGAAGTGTTTATTGTTTTGCTTAGCTGCTGACCCTGTTTCCGTTCGAAGTGTTTATTGTTTTGCTTATTGCTGTTGACTCTTGCTTTGTTCAGTTTGTAACAGTTCGGCGCTCCAACCCAGATATTCAATGCTCGCGATCTCTTGGGTTAAGGAATTTTCTTGTTTAGATACTGTTTTAACAATAGGCACAGATGTTTCTATATCTTTTAGTCCAATTAATGGTTCTTTGCAGTATGGTGCGGGATTGCGGGATAATGCGTCAGCTATGATAATTGCTTTCCCAGTTAGATATCTTAACTTGGCTCCAAAGACCTGAATGATCATTTGCCACCGAGTTCTTTTGGGACTGTGATTAAAGCCTTTGAAAAAACTCGGTATGGGACTTTATGGTCAGTAAGGATTTTATCAGGATAGCCGTAGATTATGAACTTAAAATGTACTAGTGAGTTAACGATACCTAGCCCTTCCTTGCCTATTACTGCATATTTACTTTCAGAGGGCTTTAGTTTACGTGAATAAAAAGCTATAGGAAAGAACTGTTTATCATATTACTGAAGTAGTACCCCTCTTACCCCTTGGTCTGAGGCGTCTGTTGCTTATAAAAAAAAAAGTTCCTTATTTAAGTCAGGGATTTTTAAGTTAGGTGAGCTGCATTATTACGCTTTTAAGATATCGAACGCCTGTTGATGCTTTTTAGACCATAATAAATCTACGCCCTTCTTCGTAAGATCTGTTAAAGGAGCTGTCATGATTGAAGAGTTACATATTTGCATACGATTGTAATACCCACTACAGCGCAAAAGTGCTGTATCCTCCTTTTTATGTTAATAGGTACCAGAAGTTATGAATAGCCGACATCTTACCATGGACTACTTTAAGACCTTGACTAGACACATAAAACCTAGATAAACATGTTCGGTTTTTTAAAACTCACATTTAGATATTTTACTCTGAGATTATTTGTCTTTGTCTCTGTAGCACTAGCTCTAGTTTGTGTGAATATACTTTTAAGGTATTAGAAAGGATTACAAGACCAACCAATAGGCATGTTGGGTATCCCCTAAAAGTCTCCAAACACTATATTGTAATTGGGGCGCAACGTAAGCCAGAGGCATACGTAAAAATTGATAATATCCCCTGAGTGTGCTGAAAACGGTGTATGAGGTACAATCACTTAGGTAATGGTATCTGGTAAAAGCCTTTAAGTAAGTCCAAGCTGGTGAAAAATTTATTCTAACCTAACAGAGATAAGATGTCATCGGTACATGGCACTGGAAACTATCGGGAGTCGTTTCCTTGTTTAAGCGACAGAATCTACGCAGATACGCCAAGTCCGATCTTTTATGGCATGACGTTTGAGGGAAAAATTATATGGGCTATTTGATTTCCTAATGACTCCTATTACTAACATTTTTCAGCTTCGTCATTTATCTCCATTTTGAAATTTCATTGGGAGTCTATACGAAGGTACGTATATAGCTTTATGTTTGTCCTTAGACCGTATTTTGTTTTCAATGACTTCTGTTTTTCTCCCAGAGATCACTCGCTAGTGGAGAAACTTCCTGGTATTCAGATAAAAGATAAAAAAAAAAAAAAATTTCTGCTGCATCACCTCTGCTTGAATGACTTTACGGATATTACTTTAGATAGAGTATAAGAGAGATTCATCTACGACTGATTGGGCGTGATTAAAAATTAGCAACAATAAAAAAAAATGCGATATTTATATGTATAGGTTTTGTGGATTACTAGATTAACTTGTTACTGTTAGTCAACCGTGTATAGGGCTTTGTTCGCGGAAATCGTTATATTTCAGAGTGTTGGGAAGGATTAAAATTCCATTTCCCACCAAGGTCTTTTTACACGCACTATGACATTCGAGGGTGCATGCGTCTCGAGATTTTGCGTGCAAACTGCGACTGCGGTTGTGGGAGAATTCTGTTGGTCATTGAACAATATCACGATTTATGAGACAAATGATTTGTTCCTCTATATAAGTTATTATTTGATTAACTGTCTCTCTTTGCTCAAATGGATTTTAATATGTTTGAAGGTTTATAGAATTTTCCTTTGATAAACACGCCTTATTTTGCAGGAGGTAAGATAATATTTTGTATACCCCTAGATGGATATCTTACAATTACGCTAGATACAGATCAATGTTTTTTATAACTATAGAGGTATCTGTAAGCGCTCTCTTATCTGGACTTCTCAATTGGGAAGTTCGAACAACAGACGGTGAGTCCGTAAATACAGGATATTACGTGTACTAAAGAAATAAAACAAGATATTCTAATTTTTACGGCGCGTACAGTCGGGCTTAATCCACCACTACTTATAATAACTTATTGTATTAAAAAAAAAAGTATGGCATAAATGATCCAACATCGTTTTTCCTCTCCGCTGAAGTCGCTTATGTGGAATGTGCTATGCTTTGAACACTCGGCAGATTTAACTGACCCTGACCGTTGACTAGATGACACAGTAACCAAGTTTGCATAAGCACGATTTGTTTGATTCTGATATTTAGGGCTACTTTTTACCATCGGCAACGTATTGTGTGTTTTTAGCATTGTGTTGTTGGTTACGTATAAAGCAACGAACGTATGAATGACGAACTATTAGGAATTGAGCGATTACTATTAAGACAAGTTATCTCTACTGCATTCAATATTAACTGTTTGTACTTGCTGTTGTTTACTTCATTCTTTGCTAAAATTTGAAATAGTGAGGGATCCTGGTCAGCGCATTTAGCCTAATGAAAGTTTTTTATAGACATGTTATTCCTTGCAATCCAGCCGTATTTTTAAAGTTAAGTTGAGTCACTGAGGTTCGATATTTTACGCATAACTAAAAGCTGAAACTGCAATCGGGAGTTTGCAAAGGAGCTTTTATTGTTTGACCCAAAATAGTGTTACCTCTAATTTATCCAGATTTGTACGTGTGTTCCACTTGTTTTTGTGTGTTTTCTAATCACTACGGTGCCTAACGACCCTATCCATGCATCTGTATAAATACAGACGTCCACTGCGTAAACGCATATACACTGTTTAATATGATTTGTTACGAAAAGGATTAATAATCACCCAAAATGATAAAATTAACACAGTATATGATTATGATATTTTAGGAGAACTTCTGGAAACAGAAACTCAAAGATAAAAACTCGCAGTAGCGAAATCCCAATGATTTAGATAATTTCTGTAAAAAAAGTAAGATTAAGAATGTCTTGTAACTTCAGCCACAGGAATAACGAAATTCGACCTGCAAAGGAAACACTTAGTTACTCCAAATGAATAAAAAATTGTACGTAGCTTGATTTTGTGGGAAGTCACGGTGTTCCGATAACGACACACGGCCTTGGTCCTCCTTCTGTTTTAGCGGATGACCTGGTTTTGGCTTCAGTTTCACCCGGGCCCGTTGTTTGGATGATTCGAGCCCTTGAAGATCCGATGCTGCAGACACGTTCGGTTTGTTTCTTGAAGTGCCGGAAACGCTTACTAAACGATGATACTAAGTTGCTTGAAGAATCTCTTGCTTTCGTCGTCGTTGATTTCTGATATGATACATTATTCGTTATTCTTCGGAAGACGTTGAAGAGTTCTTGTTGTTTTCTGAAGTCGCTCACTAAACGATGATACTAAGTTGCTTGAAGAATCTGTTGCTTTCGTCGTCGTTGACTTCTAATATGATACATTATTCGTTATTCTTCAGAAGACGTTGAAGAGTTCTTGTTGTTTTCTGAAGTCGCTCACTAAACGATGATACTAAGTTGCTTGAAGAATCTGTTGCTTTCGTTGTCGTTAACTTCTGATATGATACATTATTCATTATTCTGGTTTTTCTTCGGAAGACGTTGTAGAGGTCTTGTAGTAGTCTGCCACCAATATTAGGGCTGTTGCCTTGTATAATAAGGCACCCTATGAGGTAATGTTAGACTTGCGATAATCTTACGCTAAGTCGGTTGGTTATGCACTTCCATACTCATTGGAGTGTCTTGGGGTTTGTAGATCACTTACGAAGTCGGTATTATCTTCTTTGGTTATGACGACGATGTGTTAAACTCATGATGATTCGGCAATGATGTGAGGTTCTAGTAGAAAACACGAAGTATAAAAAAATACTTATATTCTCTGAGATTTCATGATGAAGTTCAGAGGAAATTTGTACAGGTCTTCTAATGACGATGGCTTGATCGCTTCTGCCAATGATGATGGCTAATTCTGTTCTGTTCCCACTACCATCTCGGTTACAAGCCATTTTGGAAGCAGACAGTAGCTCGAACATATGAACATACATACAAAATGAGACACATTAGAAATCACGTAGACCGTTTGAATTATAGGTCGCGGTAGTTGTCTCAAGCAGGGAGCTTGGACTAATGTTTCAAAACAAATAAATGACCACAGGTGACGGCACGTCACCTTAGCCTACTTTATTGTATACGTCATCTTAGCGTCTCTAGGCTGATCACATTCCTGCAAGCAATCTGGTTGACCTCATTAGTTTTAGTCTTTTATAAATATGGAATAACATTCCATATTTTTATTATGTAACTCTTACATATGCTGACCGTTGG
>NC_061109.1:117277441-117319941 GCF_015104395.2 Macrobrachium nipponense
CTTTGTACACTCTCTATTTGTGCAATATCCTTTTGATAGTGTGGGTACCATATCATATTGCAATATTCAAGTGGACTACGAACATATGTTTTATAAAGCATAATCATGTGTTCAGCTTTTCTTGTTTTGAAGTGCCGTAACAACATTCCATTTTTGCTTTACATTTTGCCAACAGAATTGCTATTTGATCATTGCATAACATGTTCCTATTCATCATCTCACCAAGGTCTTTAACTGCTTCCTTATTTGTGATTGTCTCATTATTAGGTCCCCTATATGCATATAGCTTTCCTTCTCTGTCTCCATAATTTATTGATTCAAATTTATCAGAGTTAAATACCATCCTATTTACCTCTGCCCAATCATATACTTGTTAAGGTCTCTTTGTAGAGCGTTCCTATCTTCATCACAAGTAATTTCTCTACTTATTCTTGTGCCGTCATCAGCGAAACTACTCACTACCGAATCCTTAACATTACTGTCTATGTCTTCAATCATAATAACAAACAATATTGCAGCTAGCACACCGTACCTTGTGGCACACCGGTAATTACCTTGGTTTCATCCGATTTCTCATCGTTTGCAATAACTATCTGTTTTTCTGTTGTGTAAAAATTCTTTTAACCATCTTCCTACTTTATCTACGATATTGTGTTTTCTAATTTTCTTTGCTAATATATTATGGTCTACTTTGTCAAAAGCTTTTGCAAAGTCTAGATAAACCACATCTGTTTCATTTCCGCTTTTCATATTTTTTGAATATGTTCTCACGGTGGACTAACAGTTTGGGTTTGTGTACTTTTCCGGGTACGAAACCGTGTTGTCCTATATTAAACAAATTATTTTTTATTTTTTAATTAAATGTTTCATAATATTTTTCTTCATTACCCTTTCATACACTTTCATAATATGTGATGTTAGACTCACAGGCCTATAATTACTTGCCTCTAGTCTTGATCCACTTTTGAAAGTAGGGGTGATATATGCTAATTTGTGCTCATCATAAATCTTGCCTGTATCTACACTTTGTCTTAATAATATTGCAAGTGGCTTTGCGATAGAATGAACTACTTTCTTTAACAAAATAGCAGGGACTCCATCCGGCCCTGCAGCAGCTCCATTTTAATTTCATTAATTGCCTGCATAATATCAGCTTCATTAATTTCTATGTCAGCTAAATATTCACTATTTTCTTCCCTTACTCTATATCATTATCTTCATTATCTATTCTAGGGGTGAATTCTCTCTTATATCGTTCTGCCAGTATGTTGCAAATTTCCTTTTTTTTCATTCGTTAATCTCCCTTCAATTCTCAGAGGGCCTATTTCTATTCTTCTTTTATTCATCTTCTTCGCATATGAGTATAAATATTTGTTTGGGGTTTTGCTTGATATTTAATAGGGTTTTTTCTTCCAAGTCCCGTTTTTCATTTTCTTTTGATTGTATAATCTTTTGTTCTGCATTTTCTATCTTACTTTTTAGTTCTATAACTTTCCATGCATTTTTTTTCTTTTGCAAGACCTTTTTTCCACTTTCTGATTTTCTGGAACAAGATCCTTCTGTCTCTTGGTATGCATGAATGATGTTTACTTTTCTTCTTCGGTATATATTTTTCCACTATTTTCTCCAATATATATAATATCTCCGTATTTACCCTTATGTCTTATGTCATCACTTTACGAAAATGTTATCCCAATCTTTGTTTAATTCTTCATTAATTTCTGACCATTTTATATTTTTTACTGTAGAAGTTTGTATTTTCCATATCCTTCCCACTTTTTCATTTCTTGCTTATCTCTATTTTCACTTGCTTTGGAATGAACTGTTAATTCTATGACATTATGGTCTGAAATACTCGCAATTATAAACTATTATTTCTTTAACATAATTCATCTCGTTCACAAATAACTAGGTCTAAAGTATTTTCCTTTTCTTGTTGGCAGGTGATTTATTTGTTGAATGTTGTATTCTAGTAGCATATCTAATAGCTTTTCAAATTGTCCTCTTATTCTGCACTACTATTACTCTCTTTTTTTATATGTATAAGTACAACCACAATCTCCTATTCGTTCTTCCATTCTACGAAAGGAAAGTTGAAGTCACCAGATAGGAGAATAGTCCAGTCTTGTGATTTCTACATATATCATCCAATTTTTCAATTATTAAGTCAAACTCTTTAGTATTAGGAGGTCTATATATTACTATGTTCATCAATTTTTCAGATTCAAATTCTACTACCGCTATTAGTTCACATTCTGAGTTACATATTTTCTCATATATTTTTCCTTGTTTTTTTGACTTTCCCATATATTGCGGTTCCCCCTTGATTCCTATTTTTTCTATCTGATCTATAAGTTTGGAACCCTTTTATTTGATCATCATTCCCAGTCTGTTGGGAATACCAGGTTTCACTTATATTCATTATATCTATTTTCTTTTCATTTGGGTTAGTTCTTCTAAGTACTCTATTTTTCTTTTTGAGTTACTCGTAACTAAACCCTGCGCATTCATCACTATGATGGTTTGCGTGTTTTCTCCTTCATTTAATAATGGTAGTAATAAGGATTTTCCCATGTCTCTTTCCTGTTCTGGTATGTTGTTCTTTTTTTCATTTCCAGAAATTCTGACATTAAAAAATCCAACTTTTCCATAATATTTGATCTTCCTTCATCATAATTATTCATTTGTGTCTGAAAATCTGCAATTTTCTCCGTTTCTGGCAATATCCTCTTGCATAATAAATACAGTTATTATCTCTTGAGTAGAATTTTCGGAGCTGATGCTTTGGAATTTTTTGCTGACACCTCTGCATATCTCATTGGTGGTTTGCTTTTCTCTTTTACCTGATATTCTTGATTTCTCTCTTTATTTGTTTCTTTCTTATTTTGGATTTTATTACTTGGTTGGTTATTTATTTGATTATGATTCATGGCTACAGGGTGCATATATTTGCATTTTTTGTCGAACTACATCCTTTTCCTTCTTTTAGGTTTTTACATATTTTTGGATGCAGATCTCTGCAATCATCCCCATATCCATCTAAGTATGCACATTTACCATATATTTCATAGTTTTGACATATCTTAGGATGTTTGTAGTAACATCTTTCTCCAAATCTGCAATTCCCTCTTTTCAAAAGGTTGCAGATTTTTGTCTTTCTTGTCTATTTTTTCCTCTTTCCCCGTCATTGTGTAGATCTGGGTAGAGCCTCTTCGGGATTTGCTTTTCTGTTGTCATATCGTAATTTATTTCTTCGTAGGTATGCTGCTTTATTGCCTCATATGTAGTATCAATGAGTATCTCTGCATCCATACTTTTATCTTGTTCTTGTTTCCTTATTTTTTCTGTCATTTCATTTTTGTTTACTTCTCTTCCGTTTTCCTCTTCTTCTTTTTCTTCTTCTTCTTCCTCTTCCTCTTCTTCTTCATCCTCAACTATTTGTACATTCAATCTTGATTTAATAACATTGTCTATCCATGATAGACATGTTGAAACAAAAAATTCTTGTATCTTTTCTCAAATCTTGTAATTACCTCAGCACACTGTGGATGGGTCGGAATGTTGCATGCAGCACATTTTCTGATTAGGTTTTGTGGATTGACTATGCTATACCAAACCTTACACAGTTTGCATGCTTTTGGCATTCTTTTTCCTAATGCATCAATTAGGATATTCACAAGATTCACCTTATTCATTTTCTTTGTCGGAATAGTTTGCTTATGTATATTTTCTTTATGAGTCTCTTGACCACTTGGATTTTTATTTGGAACTTCTTCATTATTTTCAAGATGTTTTCATTAGATTTGTTCCAGTTTGAAGGATTATATCCTTCTAATATATCTATGAATGCTTTGTATCTTTTTGGTTAGGACTGTTGCTGATTTCATAGATGAGAAATGCCAGTTCCCTTCCTGCTACACCTCATCGTATTGCGAATCTGCTAAACACGCTAAATTACGCCACCTCTTCCCGCAGTTGGAACTACTGCCATCTTGTTCTGATTTTATAGTATTCACTTGATAAACTAACTTAGAAGAGCTTATCCTACTATTTTCACACTAATCTTATCACCGATAGTTCACGAACACTTCTAGATATTTCTCAAATTCTAGTCGTATGTTAAATTGTGATATCTGTTGATTAATCTGACTTCACGCGGGTACGTCTCACCAAGCAAGATGGCTACTACGAGAGAGAGAGAGAAAGAGAGAAAGAGATAGTTATAATATATATTAGAAAGAGAGAGAGAGAGAGAGAGAGATAGTTATATATATTTGATAAAATGTTTGCGAGAGTGTGCGTAAAACACGATGCAGTATTTACTATATATATATATATATATATATATATATATATATATATATATATATATATATATATATATATATATAATCCATGCTATTAAAAATGTAATAAAAAAAACGTGAATATTAAAAAGGTGTCCTTTCGCTAACCACTCGAGCTTTCTCAAGCTACAACAATAACACATCGGCGACACTGTAGTTGCAGACAATGAGGACTTCTAGATCGTTCTTCGTCAAATGTGTTCTTGATATTGTGATAGTTGTACATTTTAATTTATAATTTCGGACATCTAAAGCCAACTTACTTAATCGATTTTTCATGTTTTCAGTTTTTATGGCGCCGCATTTTTTTCCGACTTGAAAGCTTAAAAAAAAGAAAACACAAAAAAAAATATATATATACATATATATATTAATAGATATATATATATATATATATATATATATATATATATATATATATATATATATATATATATATATATATACTTGTTTCCACTAGAATAGCGTCAGTCAGACGTATATACAATTCTAAATAAATAAACAACTTGAATTTTTTTTTTTTTTTTTACATAATTTGAGGTGAAGCTCCCCGTTAAAAAAGGAAAAGATGACCTAACAAGACAAACGTCGACTATGTTTGGAAAAGTAATTTGCAAGCATTTTTATCTATTCACCGAGATCTGGTATGCTACTGACAACCAATATTCAGAACTATTAGAACAAACATCTGAACTGACGGTACAACAGATAAGCTGCTAAGACTCAAGAGCATTATATTTTAATCTATATACACCATAATCCAGAGCATCAAATCAAACTAATGGAATATTCTTGTTTGATAGATGAATAAATTCGGAGAATTCTAGAAGTTTTTTTCTAATTCTAGGTTGTATTACATGGGCACTTTATTACGAAAGCTTTACATAAATTTCCTGTTCTTGGTTATCATATAACGTAAATGCTTTCAGTTTGACTTTTAGCATTGAATAATTGGTAGTGTTTACACGTTTTGAATTTTGACATAAAATTGCAGATATAACAAAATGAAGATCACATAACAAAATAAACTTCAGTGTCTGAAGTTTATCTCTCTCTCTCTCTCTCTCTCTCTCTCTCTCTCTCTCTCTCTCTCTCTGTGTGTGTGTGTCTCTGTGTGTAAACTTCAGTGTCTGAACCCACCCTCTCTCTCTGCAGTGTCTGAACCCACCCTCTGTGTGTGTGTGTGTGTGTGTAAACGTCCGGCTGACGTGAGGTTTTTCAGGTTGTTGAATTATTCAATAAGCTGTAGATGGAATACTTTCAAAGAGCTTTGTTTCTATGCAGTCGGGCGTCGGCAGCAATTCCCACTACGCAGTTGCATGTGTTATGGACGATTTGTTTGTATCTTTTTATTACTGAAAAATCAGTGCTATATTGCAAGACGTTACTTTACTGCCACATACTGTGTATATTTATAGATTCATATCTGATGTGTATTTCTGGTGATAGAAGTTCGGTCTCGACGTGGTTCTGAAGTCACGTTAAGCCGTTGGTCCCGTTGCTGAACAACCACTGGTTCCATGCAACGTAAAAAACACCATTGATCCAAACAAACAAACAATATCTTAATTGTTGCTGAATTTATTTGAGGAGTAGGTCTATCTCTTCCCTCGAGTTTAAGCAAACCATAAGTCGTCAGTTTTCCTTGTTTTCTTTGGCTCGGGGAGAAAAGGGCACTACACTGCCCATTTGCCCATTCTATTGGCCTTGCTCCTAAAAAGATTTGGATTATTACAGATTTTCTAAGTACAACGGTTAGACTTTTTTTAAATGAGCTTATACCGTAATTTCATTGCTTAAGTTTGAGGAGCATGGTATTTTGTGATGCCTACGTAAGGAGGTAAATTCCTACCAGTTGTCGAATAATGGATTACCAAATCTCTCTATGAACAATCTCCTCCTATTTACAAAATGTTGAGTTTTCGGCTTAAACTAGAAAAGGCTTTGTATTTTATCTTGATGATAGATTATGAAGGTCTTTACATTGCCGATGAAAAAGGCTTGAAATTCATGCAGGCGTATGCAGATAATCCTATTATTTTCGCATCCATTAGTGACCTGAATAACTTCGTAACACGAAGCCAAATATACGAGAACTCGGACCTTGTTTGCGAGTCAAATTGTCTGGTGCTGGTGTATCCAGCCGCGTTGTTCAAGCTGAGAAAAGACCACATCTGTCATGGTAAAAGTAACAGTGTTAAAACAATGACGGTTTTAGTCCTTATAGTGTTGCTGATTTGGGAGACGTACAGCAACAACCATTCGGTTTTGCTGAGACAACTCAGTTGCATGGATACCAAAACAGGCAATTTGGATGGAGCCTTTCATTCATTCAGTCCTCCTATCAGTTATTCATTATCTGGTGTACCCATCCTTGTACTGTGAGCGACAACTCAGCATAAAGTAATCAAATGTCTTGGCTAGCGTAGTCGCCATTAGCGAATTCGTTACTGGAGACTACTTTAGTCGAAGTTATATTGCATTAGAGTTGATTAAAGCATATTAGATTAGATTGCGATTAGCAAAAACGGTTGGAAACAGCTGGTAATGGCTTTATTTGATAGTTCAGTATTACATTAGTTTGTACATGTAGTAGAATAATATTAAGGGCGACAGTTGGGAAGCAGAGTTGACATTCGTCTTGGTGTCGTTTGAAATAATCCTTGCAAGGACATGTGAGCTTTCCAGGTAGTCCGGACCTTTGGAAGGGAAGCAGATTCAGCGTACGTATGGTTTTTCGGAAGTTATGGATTGAGTCGGTGAACAATTTCTTCTGGGGATATGGTACTCAAACTCGTTATAAATCAAGAACGTCGATGAAGAAGGCTAGAGAAAGTATTTTCTTGACGTCAATACTTTGATAGATAGATACAATTTTACTTGTTTAACTATTAATAATTTTCCACAACATATATAATAGATAGAGACAATTTTCCTTGTTCAACTATTAATAATTTTCCACAACATATATATAGATGATACAAACCAATGCTGTGTTAATTGTGTGTGTGTGTGTGTGTGTGTGTGGAAGGCAAAAGTCGATATAAAAGAAACGAGAGTAAAGCAGACCAGGAATCTGTTATCCCTTTGTTTTATTTACATGGGAATTTTCCGTCTCAGCCAATCAAGCAATAATCAAATTAAGAGTAAAAGTTAAAATTTGCAATGAAATATAACTGGAGAGTAGTCCCACTTGGCTTACGTGACTCTTGAATGCCTGTATCACAATCCATTTTGACACAGACTATTACAGGGCGATGCTTACAGCTTCAGCAGTGACCAGCAGTGCATCATTGTATCCTCAATGAATAATTTTAGTATCTCTGAAAAGGTCAGCTGATAAAGGATCTTTGTGTGTATATACCTCCACTAAGGCTGGTGTATTCTGGTGTTCCGAGGATCAATGTATGTGGCTGGTTGCTAGCAGAGCCAAGGGTTCAGCACCTCATCACACACACACACAAATATATATATATATATATATATATATATATATATATATATATATATATATATATGTGTGTGTGTGTGTGTGCATATATGTATATATATACACATAGGTATATATATGTGTATATATATATATATATATATATATATATATATATATATATATATAACATACATATACACGTATACATACATACATACATTATTAATACCTCACATTACATCATTAATCATTCTTTGGCACGCGACTTAAGTCGAAAAAGACCGAGGTCGAATTAACCCTATAAAAAACAGCCTAGTTACTCTATTAACCCCATAGTGTTTATCAATGTAGTTCTTGCCAAGGGGACGAGCTATTGTATTGATCATTTCACCACTTTCGTAGCGTTGCGTCTTAGTTCCAATGAAGCAGCATTACGCTTATTAGCATTAGCACTATAAGCTTCCTTCAAAGCCTTAGCACTAACCAAGAGTTTTAGTGTAAATAAGATACCGCAAATAACATGCATAAAAGCTCAAGTTTGAAGTCACTGTCAAGAACTGACGCTTCCTCACAGCCGAACGTCAGAACTGACAATAATGTTCATATTTTTAAGCTTTAAATGCATATTTTCTCCATACATTTATGTTACTGAACATAAAATCTACGTATGAAGAGTAGTGAAACCCGGGACTTGGCTACTGAACATGTATAATTATTTTTGCATATTTTAACATCTATTGAATATGTTATTTACTTTAAAGTGATTCGTCACTTCTATTGGTTTTTGCATTTTTATGACTGATTACTGGAACTACGTACATACAACTGTACGTTGCACTGCATAGCCAAATGTCACTTAAAAAAAGACAGTGGTTTCAACACTTTTAAACTTTTAAGTGTTTCTGTTTGTGCATTTCATTATTCTATATCATTCTATATATTTTAGCCTCCGTAGAGTAGTGCCGTCAGTGCGCCTCATGTGCTGCCCCGTAGGCATTACATAAGGTGTTAAGCAGCGTCCCTTCTGTCCCCAGTTGCATACCCTTTCATTCACTTTACTGTAACTTCGTTTATATTCTCTTCCATTTTACTTTCCACCCTCTCCTAACGATTGATTCATGGTGCAGCTGCGAGGTTATCCTCTTATTACACCTTTCAAACCTTATTTCCGTTTCAACGCTGAATGGTCTCATAGGTTCCAGTGCTTGGCCTTTAGCCTAGATTATATATATTAACTAATATATATATTTATATATATATAATACTATATATAATGAATATATACATATATACATATACACACACACACACACACACACACACACACATATATATATTTATATATATATATATATATAGATAGATAGATAGATAGATAGATAGATAGATAGATAGATAGATAAGTTTTATCATTTTAGTGATTGGCACGTTTTTTATTGATTTTTTTTGTTTCTGTGGCGTTTTAACATTGTTGTTGAGATTAGTGGCCGCTGCAACTGGCCTGTAACTAACTCTCCTGCAGCACTGGTATATATTTTGAAAACTGAGTATCAAAATCCTATTTTCTTAATTGGTATTTTCGATAGCTTAACAATCTTTTACGTTTGTCATCGATACCCAACTGTAATAACGCCTGGGGATGTAAACAACGTAATTTGATACTATCTGCTTCACAAATTGAAACCTTCGATTGCATTTCGAGTTCATTTCTCTTAAAAGATAAATAAAAACTAAAAAGGAAACCAATTCTTTTAGTTATCTGGCAACTGTTAGATGGCATATGTACGGTACACGGTTTATTGTTTGTTGTCTGACATAAAACGTATGTGATATCACTAAGCTTTATAGCGTATGAAAAAATACAACCTAAAATTTCCTCATCGTAAGAGAATAATACAATCTAAGATCATGCAAGAAAGTTAAAACGAATCCTCATATCCATACATGAGAACAGCTCGTTCCTTATATATGTGTTTAATGTGAATATATGCATTTGTTAGCATGCACAAAATATCAGTGTAATACATTTTAAAAAAACATGTTCCTTTACAGTTTCATTGCCATCATTGAAAGGGTCATTCAGCTTTGGTTTTGTTACTGGAAATGAGGCAAAACTAAAGATTTCAGATTGTTATTATATACTTCGATATTTGGGAATAGGTGACTGTCTTCTCGCTGGCCCTTCAAAACACTGAATTAATATTTAGGTATTTATTCTGGAGATCATTTAATCGTAGCCTGTGCGGTGGATCTTCGTAAGGGCTTATTATTTTATATATATTTTTATGGAGGCATTTTTTCCAGGGACAGTTTTGCAATATTAGTAGGGGTAATGTTTATTGTTATATGCCATGTATATTTTACATGACAAGGGAGTGACAGTTTAAGCAGTATATAGCAGGTGTTTAGTTTCTGAAAAATATGTTATCGTGGACTGCAGTTTGCGAAGAATGTCATTTTATGATAAGTCTGAAGTTTGTGGGGAATGTCAGATTATGGAAGGGCTTTCGTTAAACAAGCAAAAGAAATGTGAAGCAATAATATGGTGTTGTGTACCACAACCATAAAAGGATTATGGTAGGATAAAGAACAAAATTATCAGAAATAGTAAGAAAACCTGCTCATAAGCTTTAAGAATCCATTAAGTAACATTGAAATGGAAAACTTTATCCAGAAACAAAAGGTGAAAATGTGACTAAAAACAAAAACAAAAATCTGAATAACAAACTACAAAGCCACTCATGTCTCTGGCAGTCCTGAGAAAAAGGACTTGTAAACAAAGACCAAAGTACCTGTCATCAGAGACAAGCGGAAGTCTGAGCCAAGGTACATTTTAGGTCTCGCGGGATAAGCAACTGAGAGAGAGAGAGAGAGAGAGAGAGAGAGAGAGAGAGAGAGAGAGAGAGAGAGAGAGAGAGAGAGATTGTTTGTGTTTGTGGGACGGGGAGGCGATGTTTCATTGACATGTCATTTATTTCTGCTCGTGTTTGCCCCTCCCATTAACTGTTATGCGATGAGGGCTCTAGATTAAAGTGAATTTCAATTAGGTCGTGCCAGAGAACTTGCTATTATTGATGTTCAGCGTTAATATCTTTGTGCTTGACCAGGTATGTGCAAATCCAATAGCTCTTGTTAGTTCAGTAGTTTGACTTAAAATCTGCGGTTGTACCGGAATCGAAATGATGAGAAAATTCTGAAAACTCTTGTTTTCTGCGATTTTTTTTCATAAGCTCCTTCTTCAACAACTTGAAAGGATTTTTGTAAGGTTTCAGTTACAGTTTCTGTAAAATAATTAGCATTAAACTGTAAATTTCATTTTTTTTTTACATTATTTGGGCCTTCTTACAGAGTAAGCGGATGCTTAATTGGAACGAAAATTCTCCAGGTTGTGGAAGATTGCAGTGGTTCATCACAGTCACGCAAACTAATTTTGGTATTATTCATGTTTGTTCCGTACAAAATATATAGATAGAATGGCAGTAACTTTAGACTACTAAAATCTCTTAAGAAGTAGCTTCTCGTAACGTCCAAGCTCTTTTTTTCTGCTAAGTTACATCTCATCTTATCTTTTCCTTCGTTCAAAATATCTATATAAAGTTGTATCATCAGCTTAAAAAAAGATTGGGGTTATGATTCCCACTTTCTAATTAGTGAACCTGATACTTGAGTTCTATCTAAACTATTTTCCCAGCAGGTTTCATATATCGTTAAGTATTTTCGCTTTCATTTACCTTTGGATCATAAATGTGCAAGCCAGGAAACCGAGTAAAAATTTCTGACCTTCATTTTTTTTGGTCGTAAAGCAGACGTTTGTCCAAAATCGATTCAAATGTTATTTCGCAACAAATCTTCCAGTGACCTTGCAGACTCGCAACAGTTATTGATAAACCAAATTTGTGACATAACTGACATGTCCCTTAGTGGCTTCAGAGAGCTTGACATTATGCCTGTAAAGTTATAACTCTCTGCTAATATATTTTAAACATATTTACGTACGATTTAGGAACAGACGATCATATTTTTCTATTCTAGTCACGCAAGTATTTACATCATAACCTTTTAATAATAGAAATTTATGAACTGAATGACATTCAGTGAACACATATCAGTTATATTAATACTTTCATATTATTCTGTAACTCCAGGTATTTATTATGCATTTCTGTTGCCCATTCCATACGTTCATCTCTCATATTTCACTTCCTTTTCAGAAAATGTTCATATCATTTCATCCCCCATCACGATCAATCCTTCATCCTGGCGAGCACCATAAAGGAATAATGATTTCCTTCCGCGCTGAGAATTTTAAAAATGATGATCCTTTTGAAACACCATAAGGCCATCTTCTACGTATCCTCCTGAACCGCTCTATTCTTCAATAAAAAGTTCCTTCTGTTGCCTTTGTCTTAAAAGCAGAGCACTTCTTAAATATTCTGTGCAGGAAAAATGAGATACTTTCAGAGAGTGTAAGTTGATTTTGCGTTTATAAAAGGATTTTCAGTGAATATAATTTATTTGTATTATGTCACCCGATTCCTGAAAAAATATATAGAATTATTTTTTATATAATTATATAAAAATGCCTTTTTTCTTGAGTTAATTAAAACTGATCCATGGGCGATAATCTAAAGGCTTTTCATTTGTATTTTCTTTTTATTTTTGCTTTCATTCAGATGATTGGGAATAAATGGTACCTGTCAAAATTTGTAAGCGTAGTATCCAGACAAGTTATCTTCAACAACTATTCATGAAAAATTTCTTATATAATTAACATTCACGAGCTATCAGTACTCTCATAGAATTTTAGGTTCATTAGTTGTTAACAAGTATCATGGTAATTCTATCCAGTCCTTTATTTAAAAAAATGTAACATTAACATTCAATTGCCAATATCGCGATCCATGCCGATTCGTTATTTTACCTGGAATAGTAATTAGTTCGTTATTTTTAAATTTGGACCCCATTGACCCTAACTGAGATTGAAGCAGGCATCAAGCTTAATGGTTATTGCTGACTCATAATTGCCCATTACAAAGCTCATTAACATATCTCACTCTCCACATATATGTTTGTTTGCATGCGCGGGTAAGGAGATGCTTACCCTTCACAATTTAATTTACCTATAATGTATGTATATACATGTATAGTATGTGCATATACTATATGTATATACAGGTCTAGGATTTTTCGTCTAAAGCACTTTCGTCTAAAGCACATTCGTCTAAGGCACTTTGGTCTAAAAGCACATTCGTCTAAGGCACTTTAGTCTAAAAGCACATTCGTCTAAGGCTCTTTGGTCTAAAAGCACATTCGTCTAAGGCACTTTGGTCTAAAAGCACTTTGGTCTAAAATACATAAGATATATAAAAAGGTAAAATAAAGACAAGTACAAATTAAGAGACTTTATTAAAATTTAAATTTATAAAGTTAAAGATAAAATCATAACTATTACTACACAAAAAATGAATGAAAATGTAAATGAGGTCATCTTCCACTGAACGATTCTGGAAACCGGCAACAACATTGTAAATTCTTTTTTCTCTTCTTGCTACGTTGGTATTTTTTTTCTTTGGGCTTGCTCCTACGGTAAGTTGAGATATTCTTGTTTTGATGATCTGTTCTTCTCTTCTTAGAGCATCCAGAACATTATATAAATTTGAATGAGCTCTAACTCATACACCAAATCGTCTATGTCATGCTTCTACAGAATTTATCGTACGAGCGTTACCTTCGAGTGTGAGCTCATAAACATTCCATTCATGTACTGAAAATAATGGCTTGGACCGTCTTCCATTTCGTCTTTGTATCCCGTTTACAAAAGTATTGTCTATGTATTCAATAAACGGCAATGCATTTTCTGGTGCTTCTTGTTTTAAACATACATCATCAATTGGCGGAAAGGCTAAAGCATTAACTTTCCGACAAAATAAAGAAAAGTCTGTATCATTATTGAAATGAGTAACAAGACCCAATTGCTGAATTATATATATATATATATATATATATATATATATATATATATATATATATATATATATATATATGGATGGTGCAATACCCTGCTAACATTTGCTGGGACCGTCCATCGTTCCCTTCTTGCCGTTCACCAGCCCACCCAGTTATAAAGGGGTATCAACATCTGTTGTGATTTAAGAAAAATAAAAATTGTAGGCTGGAAGCCACATCTCCGAAAATATTTACCGAGAAACCATAATTAGAAAAGGGTGTGGATGTCTGCTTCTGCCTGGGATATGTCTCATTTGAATAGAGGGGTTCGTGGTGGTAGGTTTCTGTTCTTAATGATGGCAGTTATGCCTCAGACCATTGACGGATGGTCTCTTGCTTAACAACTTCATAAGTTGTATTTTGACAGAGAGCGTTTGCTATCACGGCTCATCCCTGTTCGTCACGTTCTGCCAAGAGCGACCAGATATCGTGAACAGCAGCGCAAATATGCGGTGAATGTTGCCACGCTGTCGAACTGCTCAGTTTCAGAGGTTTCCAGTTCCTCACACCGTTGGACTGTCGAACAGTCTCCCTCTAAGGATGTTGTGCAATCAGGACCTTAAAAATTCGGGCGAAGAAGCAATGCATTATTACCTTATAACAATTCACCTTGTATGTTAATAGTTTATTTATATTCTAACTGTATTTATTGATTAATTTTCTTAACTTTTTTTACTTTCTAATCACTGATCTGTTCTTTCTGCATTTCCATATTATTACTGCAACTTCTTTCAGATGATTATATATATAGTATATACATATATATATATAAATATAATATATATATATATATATATATATATATATATACTGAAAGAAGTTACAGTTAGATATATAGTATATATATACATATATATATATATATATATATATATATATATATATATATATATATATATATATGTATATATATATATTATATATATATATATATTATAGTTCTGAAAGAAGTTACAGAAGATAATAGAAATATCAGATCAGTGATTAGAAAAAGGTTAAAATAATAAGTTAATAAAGAAATAGAAATATGTATAAATTCGTAAAATACAAGGTGAAGTTTTTAGGGTAGTAATGAATTGCATCTTCGATTGAATTATTATTAAGGTACTGATTGGACAAATAAAATAAATAAATAAATTATATATATATATATGTATATTTATATATATATATATATATATATATATATATATTATACATATGTATATATATATATATATATATATATATATATATATATATATATATATATATATATATATATATATATAGGGTGTGTGTGTGTGTGTTTGTATATGTATATATATTTTATAATATATATGTATATTTATATATATATATATATATATATATATAGATATATATATATATATTATATATATTATATATATATATATATTTATATTTATATAGATATGTATATATATATATATATATATAGATATATATATATATATATATATATATATATATATATATATATATATAAGCATTAAGCTACAAATATCCGTTAATATCCAATAATTTCGTGCTACATCGGAGATAATATATTTTCATATACGTATGTTGACCGATGGGGAAATTTTTTAAATTTTTTATAATAGGTTCGGTCGTCTCGTGGCACGACGATCTTATAATGAACTAAAAAATTCCCCTTTGGTTAACAATGTGAAATCTCTTATTTCCGAGGCAGAGCGAATAGGTTATTATAGGACATTTGTAGATTAATTCTTGTATAAGAATCACGGTGATGTGATAAAATTCATTCATGTATGTGTATAAATGTGTATGCATACACTGATTTGTTTCCTTTTGCATATTTCTTTGATCACTTGCAAAATGTAGCAAACGTTCCCGTCCATACAGAGGCCTCGAAGATACCTCCAGCTTTAAGAGAGGCTTCTATTGTTTTAAATTATTGCAGCCGCTGTAGTTTCTTATAAAAGATTTTCTGCTCACCCAAATATCTCGTTTACTTCGTCTCGCGTCATTTCCTCCGCTGATTAGTCTTTTGATAGCTAATTTTTCCTTGACCGAAAGATTTATCTTCTATATATTAGTCCTTTGACGGTTTACATTTTGAAAACTCATGGGTATTTTAATATGAAAATGTATTGGAACCATTCTGTTTCAGGAGTGAACGCGCTTATCCCATTTTCTGCCAGATGAGTTCGTAGAACTCCATAAGAATCCTCGACTTGGTCTTTCGTCTGGAATTTTGTGAGGCTGATTGTACTTTCTGTGAGATTAGGTACGCTGTTATCCCTTGTATAGCTTGGCTGGAATGGGCATTAGGCGAAAATTATTAGGCACTGGGACATCGAAGTCCTGCATATTGAGCTGACTGCGCTTTCTAGTGAAGCCGGGGGTGGGGGTGGGGGTTGGGTGGGTGGTGTTTGTTTCCACCTATTGTGTTGTATGGTCATAATTTTGCATTTTTCTTAAGCCTTCCCATACTGAAATCCTCTTGCATGTTTTATGAGTGCAATTTTCACTAATATATCATAACTAAACCAAGATCACATTCATAAGTTCTACATAATCTTGATTTTGTATATTCATTAAATTTTTCCACACTGAAATCCCCTTGCACGTCTCATGAATGCAATTTTCACTGATATATTGCAAATTGATATTGTATTTTTCTTAACTTTTCCCACACTGAAATCCTCCTGCAAATTTTCTTAGTGTAATTTTCATTGAGATATCATCACAACCAAGGGCAAATTCATGAGGCAATTCCTTTGAAGCTGAAGGTTTGGGATTTCTGAAGGTGAAATTGCTTCAGCTTTGCCTCTTTTCGTGACCCTTTTTAAAGTTTTCCGACCCTCAGACTTTTCTCCAAGCTGTATTGCATTAACCCAATTTCATCAGCGCAAGTTTCCAATCTAATTAAGGACCGGTCTCCCTCCTGAATCACCCCAGCATTCAGAAAATGTCAAGGTACATTCTTTGTCAGTTAGTTATTTAAATTAGAATGAATCTTTTTTGCCATTTCTCTTTCTGTTTTTCAATTGTTTTCCAATGAACAATTTCTCTCGGAGAATGGTAAATACAAACTATAAACTGAAATATGTAATCATTAGAGAACGCTTACATTTTTTCCAGACGTCTGCATACATACAATCTCTCTCTTCTCTCTCTCTCTCTCTCTCTCTCTCCTCTCTCTCTCTCATAGTGGAGTAAGAGGCTTATGTCTGTGTTAAATGGGGACCAAAAGCCATGCGCTCTTAGTGATTTATGCACATTGCCCGCCATCTGCCTTCATACCAAAAGCATTTTAAATGAACTATGAGAATCACTACCTATTTAGGAAGTCTGAATTCTCGGATTCATTGAGAGATCTTCATAAAAGCCGTCGGGCACGAACTCATCAACCAAGACAGCAGCCGAGGGAAGAAGATGATCTTCTTACAACCCCACAGTTATTGACGCTTCACACAAAGGTTATGTCCACGTGGTAAAAAAAAAATTAGGCCTATGAAACTTCCCACTTTAATAAGAAAGGAGGTAATGTTGTGGAGACGGTACGATGAATTCTTCATTGGTCACGTGATCTATGATAGGCCTAAGGGAGGTGAAAATGACATCAGGGTTTCCCGCTGCTATTAGTTACAAATAATACGAACTCCCAGCGAAGATCTGGACCAACATTCTTTGTTTGTCTTCATGTGGATAGGCCTACAGAGGCAACACAAAAATGAGAGGAGATTTGGTTAATTCCTCGTGGTAACAAAGAATGAGTGGAGGGATAAGATAGGAAATAGGGCGTTGTGCTTGAAGGAGCAAAACTGGAAAGGACAGTGAGCCACAGAGGAGAATAAAGCTTCACATGGACGCGAGGACCATGTTTTATTTGTTCACATTTCCTATAGTTAGATTTTTTCATACAACCTATAAGACTACTTATGATAACTGGCCGCACTCTGCAAGTTGAATGTGTTTGTGTGTGTGTGTTTTTTTTAAGGAGCATGATGATTAGACAACTCGGATATGCGTGCAGCTATTTTTCAATTTTGCGGAGTAGCTGACATTCCAGCGATGACAAATGTAAATTCTCTCAACTTTATGAAATGGATATTGCCTCTTGTAATATTCAACCGTGAGTCTTACTTTTGTAACATAGGGCATATTTTAGCTACTAAATTGTGAGAGGAAATTATTATTCACTAATAGCAAGTGCGTTACAGTACTGATATATATATATATATATATATATATATATATATATATATATATATATATATATATATATATACATATGATATATATATATGTATATATATATATATATATATATATATATATATATATATATATATATATAAGCAGATGGAAACCGATAAATAGTACCGTGATGTATGTCATTGTTTTGTCATTCACTTATAAAGATATTTTTGAGTTATCCAGTGGAAATAATCCATCGAGATGAAACTAAAGGTAAAACATGTCCGTGTGATTGCGACAGGGACGGAGGGCAGATTGTCACGCTGTCAAAATAGAGCTGGATTACGGCTGTATCACAGTAAAAATAATAGGGCTGGTGACTCAATTTTAGTCAAAAGCCATTAAATGCAAGAATTTAGCTGTAGTCATCTCAGCTAGTCTGTAACTAGGAGACAGGGGCAGAATTGCTTGTCTAAGCATATTCAGATTTTAGTTATTGGGTTAAATTTTGGTTAAATGAATTATTGCCAAAGTTTTTTGAGGCGGTTTTGAATTTTGCTGGTTGCTAGGTTAGTGGGGGTTCATGTCATGACTAAAAACAGATTAGGAATGAGAGGTACCGTAAGGCCGAGAATTATTTCAAAAAAGTTATCTAAGTAATAAAAGCAAATTAAATGTTTTTATATAAAGCTTACAATTGTTCGTAAAAGATAATATTATTTTAATGTCCGTATCTCAGTCGAACTAAAACTGAGTACATGCCACTGAGCACATGCCAATCTTACGTCATGATTTTCCCCACTCGGGAATACCTCTGACTTTACCCATATTCAGTTTTATGTTTGAAATAATTTTCATAAAAGAAATGGTACAGCATTTTTAATGTAATTGTTACAAGCGTCAAAAACACTAAGGGAGTAGAAATGGCCCAGTGTTCTCATTGGCCTTTTTTAAAAGCTGTAAAAAGGACAAAGAGTGTCTCGCATGTCTTCCTGAAGGCATATTGATCTTTCCAACTTTTAGATTTTTTTCCCTTTATTGCTACATGAGAGCGAACTCCACACTGGCTATAAACAAACAAAAACACGTGTAGTTTTCAGAGCAGAGGCCAGAGTAAGGAAACGAAACTAACAAGTGAAACTGAAGCATTTCCGTGGAATCAATGACAGCAAACTGGCTTACATAAAAGCCATTTACCATAATAGGATATGCAAGAACAAGAGAGATGATGCTAATTCTTTAAAGGTATTTGCTGACTTACTCACCCTCCATTCGGAAATGGAATAATTGATACTTTCCCCAGAGATTAAGCGCTCTTAACGATGCTGGCCACTTGGAAGTATATAAACAAAGGGAATGAATTGTAAATTAACAATGGGGAAAGAGATAGTCCATTTTGCTGTAATTGGACATATATGCGAATTGGTTTTCACATTCAGTCAAGATCAGACTCTCCCTCTCACTTTCTCTCTCTCGTACGTAAATTTAAATGAAATTTTGATACTCGCTTATTCTGACCCAACTTTTGTGAATTAGGATCCCCAGATGAGAGGCATAATCCAAGTACAAATTCATGAGTTGTAGTCGGGTATCAGCCAAATATGTACACACACACACACACACACACACACACACACACACACACACACACACACACACACACACACACATATATATATATATATATATATATATATATATATATATATCTTCTAGTTACAACTTACGACTAGAGAGACTGAACCATTGAATGCTAATCCAGACTTAAAGGCAATAGGCTATTGCCTCATATTTTAATGTTTCCTTTAACGAAGCTGAGGACATAAAAATGTCAGAGGTCTGATCTTTTTAGATACTGAATCGCACTTTCATAAATTATTCGCGATAAGAATGAAGCGCCGCGAGGAGTTATAACCGAAATCAATAGCAATTCCGCATTAAATTTCGTAAAAACGCTGGAGAGAAACAATAAAAGAGCAGGACTCATCCGCTTATCTAATCTCGTCTAACCCCGCATTCCCCTCAGTTTTCCCCTCTCCCCCACATGGCTTCGTTTTATCTGAGGTAGCCAACCACCCTCTCCCCCACTACCCAGTCTTTCTCTCCACCCTCCATCTCATGCTGGAGGACTGCAGTGCTAAATCCCACGAGATTTAAAACTTATCTAAGGGACGTGATGCCGTCACCGTAGGCCTAGATAGGAAATAAATGGGTCGCTGATTCATAGGCCAAAGTGTAATTTCCTCCGATTTATACTGGTTTCAGATATCGAATTGCTTTCCTAGGCACCTTTCTATTTTATGGTGGGAGATAGGATGGGCATAAGAATGTAGCGTCGTGTTAATGGAAACTGTTACTTCGTGCCAGGCCCACTGAAATTTGTCTAAATTGGCTGTGCCCCATGCTGTATCTTGCTATCGGAGCCATAAAGAAGGTAAATCTCAGTTTAATCTCGGAAGTGAATGCCAGTTTTTCAGTAGCAAAGTAACTTTATAAAGAAGGGAAATCTCAGTTTAATCTCGGAAGTGAATGCCAGTTTTTTCAGTAGCAACGTAACTTTATAAAGAAGGGAAATCTCAGTTTAATCTCGGAAGTGAATGCCAGCTTTTCAGTAGCCAAAGTAACTTTTTATAAAGAAGGGAAATCTTAGTTAATCTCGGAAGTGAATGCCAGTTTTTCAGTAGCAAAGTAACTTTATAAAGAAGGGAAATCTCAGTTTAATCTCGGAAGTGAATGCCAGTTTTTCAGTAGCAAAGTAACTTTTTATAAAGAAGGGAAATCTCAGTTTAATCTCGGAAGTGAACACCAGTTTTTCAGTAGCAAAGTAACTTTTTTATAAAGAAGGGAAATCTCAGTTTAATTCTCGGAAGTGAACGCCAGTTTTTCAGTAGCAAAGTAATTTTTTATAAAGGAAAGGAAATCTCAGTTTAATCTCGGAAGTGAATGCCAGTTTTTCAGTAGCAAAGTAACTTTTTATAAAGAAGGGAAATCTCAGTTTGATCTTAGAAGTGAATGCCAGTTTTTCAGTAGCAAAATAAACTTTTTATAAAGAAGGAAATCTCATTTTGATCTTAAAACTTGAATGCCAATTTTTCAGTAGCAAAGTAACTTTTTATAAAGAAGGGAAATCTCAGTTTGATCTTAGAAGTGAATGCCAGTTTTTCAGGAGCAAAGCAACTCTATATCTTGTGCAGTCCCCTTTGCGAAGGTGTGAATATGTGTAAAAAAATTTAAAAATAAATAAAACAAGTGAATTACACTTTAGTAAAGTGTTTTACCTACCTGGCTCAATTGATTTCTTAGCTCTTTTGAAATTGTCGTTTCATTTGCCTCTCCTCTCATATATATTCGTGCGCAGATATGTGCATGACAACGCAAATGTTAAATGATAACTAGTACTGAATATAATTTGCGTCATGAATAGTGTCCTTTTTTTTATTTCCGGTTTTTCTCATGCTAAGACCGGTGAAACACGCTTTCCTTAATAATGAATTAATTTATCTATTTAAATAATAATTCATTTACTTATCTACTTATTTATTTAATTATCTGTAACTTACTCGAACACATATTCAGTGCATTCAATAGATTTTTTCATTTCCTCCTCAGTCATTCTCTACTTTTAAGAGTGCACTGGATGAGGATTTATCTCTGCATATCTCTACCACTGTTGGCTTGCAACTATCTTCTGTTGCTCGCTATCTAACTCGAAGACATATTTCTTCGTTTATCACTTCGACCCTAAGTACGCATCTTAATGAGGCCCTATAATTAAGTCAAGTCTGCTGCTTCAAAGACGCAATTTCTACTCATTGCTCATTCTATTAATCCTTCCCAGATGTTCTGTTTGATTTCAGATTCTCTCTTCTATTAATGGTCTTGGCTATTCAGTTTAATCAAAGACTGGAGAACCCAAATAAAATGAAATTAAAATGAAACGCTGAACAGATACATTTTTATCATATTATTGTCAATTATCGAAGTTCTTAATAAGGCCTACCTGCTTCACTACTTTAGATCAATTTTCTTACTCTTAGAAGAACTGATAGTCTTCTTTTATTTTTTTGCTGAAAGGGAGAGCCCTTCCTTTTTCCAAGCAACCAAGTAATGTCAGTTTTTCCAGGTAGCTCTCTTTGGTTCTTTGGTGGCGTTTTCCTTCAGCCGCAAACAGTAGGGGGTCTCTCTCTCTCTCTCTCTCTCAACGGTTTTCCACTCTTGAACATTTGCATTATGCTTCTCCCCATAATTTCTTTTCCCTTAGGTCGAGGCTACTATAGAACATTTCGACTAGCATTAAAAAGAATATAAGTTAATCTATGTCTTAAGGTTACATTAGTTTAAAAATTAATTCATTCCATTGAATAGGCAACAGCTGATTAAGTTTTGTCCCAATCTTCGGATCACATAAGCAAAAGTAAAAAAAGAAAACAAAACTATGAACAATAATATTGATAATATAGCCTCTTTTATGTAATTTTGCACTATGGGACGTTACGTTATATCCTCATACATACACACACACACACTCACGTATGTATACACAAACACGCACACACATAAGCATATATATATATATATATATATATATATATATATATATATATATATATATATATATATATATATATATATATATATATATATATATATATATATATATATATATATATATATGTGTGTGTGTGTGTGTGTGTGTGTGTGTGTAATCGAGGATATGAACCTCGTTTTTATTTGGTAAACGTGTAACTCGAGCGTCAGGCAAACCAACACACAAATCTCTCTCTAAGCAACCAGCAGCTCGCGACTTTTCTTTCTCTCTCTCTCTCTCTCTCTCTCTCTTTCTCTCTCTCTCTCTCCACCTCTCTCCTCTCTCTCTCTCTCTTTCTCCCTCTCTCTCCACTCTTAAACAGGTAATCAAAATGAGAGAGTTGCATTATAAAAAATACATTTATTTAACAACGAAAGATAGTAAATCAAACAGATCTCACAGACTAACTTAATTCAGACAAACCCCCAATAACAAAATGTCTAAAATGTAATAAATCACACCAAATGTCTATTCTCCCATTGGGACTCCCTCGGTCCCCCCATAGTTCCGCCTGCAGTCCTTCATGCGATCCAATGTGGTTTATAAATTCACATGCCCTGGATGTCCGGGCTCTTACATTGGATCGACACGGAGGTTACTGCAGGTCAAGATATTGCAGCCATTTGGGTTTTAGCTTTCGCACTGGCCAAAGAATCAAGCAGCCAGAATTTTCTAATATTAGAAATCATGCCGCCTTATGTAAAACCGAAGTCCTGAAACAACACTTTTCAATAATTGGTTATGTAAGGGACCCAAACCACTTAACAACTTTAGAAACATTATATATAAAAAGACTGGTTCCCTCTCTCAATGGTAATACTTCTTCAGTCAACTTTGTATCTGGCATAGTTGTCGTCTGGCCTTGGACGCCATTGTATGTCATTCTTCCCTCTTCTCTCCTGCTTATGGACGGTTGGTGTATTTTGGTAGTCTCTTTTTATTTTCTGTTTTATGTACTTTTTATGCTTTTACTTTTATTGTTTTAACTGTAAATTTAATTACTTTGTGAATTCCTTTTATGTTAATAATGTATTTTATTGTGTCTTTTACTTTTCACAGACTGATGATGCACTGAGTAGTGCGAAACGTTTTTTTTTTGTTAATAAACTTGGCCTTTTTTAACAAGTGTATCATGGACCCTCCTGAAGTCTATATATATATATATATATATATATATATATATATATATATATATATATATATATATTATATATATACTTGTATATATGTATAACTGTATATGTATACATGTAAGTGTGTGAATCCAAATACATATTGACTCTCATGTTTCCTCTGTCCACTCGTCCGTCTTTCTTTTTTTTTTACATTACTGGAGAGAACTCAAGAGGTGTCACAATATATTGGCAGCTTCCCCTCTTTCCTCTTGTTTGACGTTGGGGTCCTAAAACGTCAACATTGGGTCATTTTCCCCAGGGCAGGACGAGAGACAAAACTCCTCACTTCTTTTAAGCCGTTTTTTCCCGTTTAATATTCATTGCGTTTCATTTCTTGGAATTGAGGCATATATCAATGTGTGTGTGTTTATATCAAAGGGACATCCAGGAAAAGGCATAGTTTTATGACCTTATATAATATATATATATATATATATATATATATATATATATATATATATATATATATATACATATGCATCTACGTATATGTAAGTGTGGATATGTATTTATGTATATATGGCGATACGAAAGCTAAACCTGAGAAGAAGTTTTAAAAAGGCAAAGGGATACACAATTCATGAAAGAACACCTTATCAAAAGAAAAGTAACCGATAACAGTGAGTTACCATTGCACTTCCAGACGATGTCGTCCAAAATGGATGATGTGGATGAGTCCATTATGGATGCTGCTTGCATCATGTAATGTACACTAGACATCCACAACGTTTCCAGAACATGCAGTGTCACTAAGTGATTAACAAAGGCTTCATTCCCCACCATTAATTACGCAGCGAACGTCTCTCTCTCTCTCTCTCTCTCTCTCTCTCTCTTCCTTCTGCTGATTCATTTGCTCGAGTTCGGTTTGAAGGTGATCTGGTGTTTGGATGTCCGTCGTTTCGGCTTATGCGATGATTTTGATGGGAAAATGGACGAATTGCCATCGTAATGGAAGGATATGCAAGTTGCATATAGGGTTATGATAATTTTATTTTGCTTTACATGTTAAGAATACTCTCTGGGGAAAAAATGTCAAGTGAACCCTTTAAATCAGTATATGAATTTGGTGTTGGTTGATGCAAGAGCCCCTTAAGATGAGTCTTGATTATGGCAAAGGGTAACTTGTGTAGGTATTCTCACAGCTACGGTATATTGCCGGAAATTTTTGGAACATTGATTTTTTCAATGGCTTTCGATTGAAAATGTCATTTCTGCCTTCCATTTGGAAACTATTCCACTTATTGTCCTGTGGAAAAAGCCCGTTTACTCATTCTGGTTGTTCCCCGAACCTGTATGTATCTGTTAGTGCATTCTGCTTTGATACGTTAGAGCCTCTGTGACGGTATTTTTATGGCATTTCTTACCAATATTTCATCATGATATTTTCTAAGTACAAAGACCAATGGAACGGACAACCTAATGCCTTTTTTCTAGCCCAGGCTCGAATAAAACAAGAAAAAGAATGAGGCCCAAAAGTATAGGCCTTAGCCGTGAAGAAAGTGATAGTCCTACCTTTTTAAAACTTAAATGGAGAATGGTTGTAAGAAATTTGGGGAAAATAAATGAAGCTAAAATTCCAGTGACCTTAGATCTCTGTAGCGTAAATATGGAAAAAGATTTCTCTCAGTTGTGTTGCTTAGTATTCAGGTAAATATACTGCCGCCGCTGTAATAGAAGAATATTGAAAGGGTAGCTCAGTATGGTTTAGAGGCTGCAAAGGCCAAATTCACCGAGTAAAGAGTTCCTAATATATCTGAACTAGACTGTAAATTCGTAAGTAGGAAAGAGAATACTACTGCATGCTGCTGGATCATTTTACTTTTTATTTCTGCATATCAAACGTTATAAAACCAAGAATGTTAACTTCAATAAAAGCCGTTCACTGAATAGTGCATTGATATATGACAGCAATAGCTTATTATTATCTACTATAACTTCCTCGGGCAGGATGAGAATGGTATCAGTGTTTGTTATTGGTATCATCAATTAAGGATTTTAATGTCGAATTAACATGCCTATTTTTTACCAATATTGTTGCAGTGAATAATTACAGAATGGGAATTCTGTACCATTCATGGATAAATTAAGGAACACACTTGAAGATACTTAAAGTTTCAAAAAGTGTACTTAATGTTAAAAGTAATTCATCTGTCAGAAAACAAGGTTTATTTATTTATTATTATTATTTTTTTTTGGCGGTTGGAGGGTGGGGGGAGGTTTGCTTCTCAAAGATTGGGGGAAAATTCATATCCGAAATATGAAGAATAAAATTTTAGCCATCAAACGTTAAAGAAAGCGATCTAACGAAACGGTGCTGTAAGTAGAACTTTAATTAAATTCTCCGGCGAATTTTTTTGCTGCGTGTGACAAACATTTTCTCTCTCTCTCTCTCTCTTTCTCTCTCTCTCCCTCCCCATTTTTGCATTTTGTTTTTCTTTTGCATCTCGTGCAAGGACCCTAAAGAGGAGGCACTCGATCGTTATAGAAGCAGTATCTGTGAAAAGCGAGATAGGGAACTCTGTGAAAATTGATTGATTGATTGTGTATTATATCTGGCGTTACTGATAGGGTGAATAACAGTAATTGGCTTTAAAATGTCTAAATATATAAACAAGAAAGCGGAAAGTTACAATTAAGTTAGAGCTGATGAAAATAAATAAGCAAAAATTACAATCATCAAACATACCAGTTTGCAGCTCTCTTGCCTCAGTATATATATATATATATATATATATATATATATATATATATATATATATATATATAAAGCCATGATCGTGCGTCTGGCAACGCTATAGCCGAGGCCACCACCGGGCCGTGGCTGAAAGTTTCATTGGCTGCACTGAGAGTTTCATATAGCAGTATGCGATGTACAGAAAACTTGATTGTGCCGGAGAAACTACGGAGCATTTTTTTTCCTTGAAATCTACAGTTCTAAACAAACTGTTGAAGATTAATTTGCCACTCATGTATAAAACATATATTTTGGTATATATAACAGTAGATACGCGCCATATTACAGAATCATTCAAGAATTTCTTCCTGTCAAATGATATTCTTTCCTTTCTCTGGGCTGTCGAATATAGGCACTACCCTTAAACTGTAAGGATGAGCTGAGGCAAATGTTAATTATTTGGATGGACTTTCATAATGGGAAAGTCTGCTGAATATAAGCATATCCACTTGTATTAGGCGAGGCTGGAGAGGGGAAAGCTGCCTTCAGAATTAAAGAGTAGACTTCCCTTATCTACAGAAATTTCAGGATTTCTCTTTTTCTAAGGGAAAAGTCAGTATTACTACTTCGCGATGGTTTGCAACCTCATTAAGATATGAGAGAGAGAGAGAGAGAGAGAGAGAGAGAGAGAGAGAGAGAGAGAGAGACGAGAGGAGAGAGAGAGAGAGAGAGAGAGAGAGAGAGAGCGAAACATTTTAATTTATGCGTTATTCATACCAGAACAAGATATCGATATTGTGTTAGGAATTTTCGCTTCTCCCGCCTTTCTGAAGGAAAAGAAAGCTTTCGTTTAGTGTATTCCAGAGATTTTCCAACTTTCCTTACACTCCAGCTTGAGGAATATGCTCAGTGACGAATGTTTAAGACTGGTTATTTTTAAGTATAATTAAGGGGCCTTTATTTTGGTTATTTTTGAGTCTAATTTTCCAATACCTCTTTTCAAACCATCTATCCAGCGCGCGCAGATATATATCACCTCAAGTTGATGGATCTTTAATTCGCTCCTGCCGCACCTCGTACCATTTCATCCGGCTTTAATAGGGTTTCATAGTCTGGTGAGGACTGGGAAAAAGGTGTGGACCATACAACTTCATCCCTAAGAGACTGCTGAGAATCAGAAATGTGTACCTTTTTGGCGGCACCCGCTCGAGAGGAGAAAATGGGGCATGTTACTAATAGCTGTTCACATATAATTATCTCATTTATTAAACATTTCTAAAAAAGAAAAAAAAGTGAAATTTGATATCTCACATATATTAAAAGAATGAGGGAAAGAAAGGGAAAAATATTTTTGTCTTTTTCAAGTTTGATGTTCGAAATATGAGAAGTAGCTGGCAATCACAATATTTGAAAGTAAAACTGTGTACTGAAAGAGAACGTGTTGTTTCATGGAAAGTAAAGAGATCAAGAAAGCAAACAAAACTAAGGTCAGGTAAAGCAAGACAAAAACGTGGCGAGTGTGACGCGTCCAAAAGAAGAAACATTAATAATTCAGCGAAGTCTCCAAAAACACCCAGAACTTTCACAAGGAGGGGCGATGAAAACAACATAAAACAGATAAATGGCGTGTCTGGAGGGAAACAGAGAGGGAGGAAAATGAAAATGAAGGTTTTCTTACGAGATCCAACTCATGGCTGTCTTTGAGAAAGAATTGTCCATCGTCTTGAACAGAGCATGTGTATCTTTTGGATCCAATCATAGAAAATTTCTGTTGAATTTAAAATTCGGTCCAGACTGAAATCTGCTGGGTTCGAGGAACTTCCATTTTTACCAGAATTATACATCATTGCAATATACTGAAAAATAAACCTTCCCATGAAATTAATTATGAAAAAGGGTATTTTCACTCGAAAGCTAGTGAGTGAGGTGACACCATCCCTTCACCGCCTTGAATAGGGTAACCTTTTCAAATCACCGTTTCGCCACCCGTCACTAGTGTCGTCATTTCCCGTTCGACCAACTGACAGTGGCTTTGTCTTGGCTTCAAGACAAGAGCAGCATAAAGTCGCAGATAATGAGATTAGGATGTAAGGGATCTGCCATCGAGTTGTCTCCATTTTATAGCTGGGTTTGTCAGTCACCATATCCCTAGACCTAGGGGACAGGAGGAAACCTGCTGCATCAGCAAAAGCCTCGTTCAAATTGGCTCCAGGAAAGAAGCGTGGAAAGAGAAACCGCTGTATTACCTACAGCAGTTAGTAAATCAACTAATATTTATGGCAATCGTTGGCCAGTAGGTAGGATGTTAAAATCCCATCAAGCTTCTTTTGATTTAATCAGTGAATTGTGCTCTCGTTAGCTAGACGAATGTTGTGTGTAGCTACCCTAAAGGGAGGGAGAAAGGCAGGGGCTACTTTATTCCAGAATACTTTGGGCTGAGAGCAGGAAGGTTAACTCTTGGAGCTACCCCCTTCAAAGTGGAAAGGTGCATGGTGAAGGGCTACCCCCCTCAAAGTGGAAAGGTGCATGGTGAACTTAAATCTCTCTGTCTCTCTCTCTGTCTCTCTCTCTCTCTCTCTCTCTCTCTCTCTCTCTCTCCCCCATGTATATATATATATATATATATATATATATATATATATATATATATACCTATATATATATATATATATATATATATATATATATATATATATATATATATATATATGTGTGTGTGTGTGTGTGTGTGTGTGTGTGTATGTAATCTACTGGTCAAATTTCCTTATATCTTTGTGGATGCAACTGTAGCATGCAACTGAATCCTCCACAAACCCTCTTTCCTGGAATATTTTTTCGCCTGAAGACCAAGAAATTTTAATTTGGGAAAGAAATGAACCTCTGCCCATCCTAACTGCATTTGGAAGCGTAGCATTTATATTTATCCACAGATACAACGCACACAAATACACGTATGGATGTACACACACACACACACACACACACACACACACACACACACACATATATGTATATATATATAATAATAATAATAATAATATATATATATATATATATATATATATATATATATATATATATATATATATATATGCGCATACATACATACACACACACACACTCACACAAATTTCCTTAATACAGAGGCGTAGCTCTACATCAGCAAAATTCCAAGGCTGTAGCCTCAGTAATGTGATCATATGTTTTAGAACCTCAAATCACTTATTAATATATCTGATAAATTATGTTGGTTAACTGATCTAATTGACCTCCTCTTCAGTTCAGTCTCCATTCTCCTTGAAGGGATCACTTAAAGTATTCTTTTTTTCAGTACAAAAATGAGGAGTAAATTTTAGCGCAAAAAATTACAAAAATGAGCCTGCCACTTACTTTCTCCTGTTTTGTTTTCGCTCAGCCATCCTTAATAAATATCCTCTCTCTCTCTCTCTCTCTCTCTCTCTCTGTTGAACGACTGTCTCCACGCCTTCCGGTTCAGCAACAGAAGCGGTAATATCGCTTTATATGATATGTTTATCACCGTGTCTGTACTTTTATTTTCGTCTCTGCACTTTACATGCTTATTAAAATGGTACTCTACGTTCCGAGTACTGCTGTCCTTAGATAAAACTTATATTGTCAGTCTTTCATAACCAATTTCAAGATATTAATTTAAGTTTTTGCTGTAGAATCTGGCTCCTCTTTTTCCTTCTGTGTTCTTAAATTTTGCATTCCAACTTTCATATGCAGTGAACAGTTTTATTGATGAATTAGAAGGGGTTTTAAATTTAAAGGCGTCGATTAGGGTTTTTGTAGTTTTCTACATATTTGTTTCGTAATTTTTTAAAACTTAGTTCTTTTTCCGCCGTATGTTCATTTCTTGTCTTGATATTTCATTCTCATTCATCAATAAAAAGACAACTTTCTTCACTGGAAAACCCATAAATTACTGCTCAATACACTCATGTATATATCATTGTTTTTTATTATATATATATTTATTATAATATATATTATAGATATATATATAGATATATTAAATCAAAATATTTATAATATATACTATTAATATTTATATAATTGTATATATTAATATTATATTATAGATTATATATATAATTATATATCTATATAATTATATATATCTTATATATATAGCTATATCATTACTAGAATTGAGAGTTAAGATGAGAGTTGCGTATATGAATTCAAATGCCTTAATCAGGTACCGTAAAAAAAGAAAAAAGCAAAAAAAAAAAACGTCAAGTCTACACTATCGGAACTAGAGCGGTCGTTTGTCTTCTCCCACACGGTATAGGAGCCATCAACCTCCATCTCCACCGTTTTCCGGAGCCTATAGAATCTCTCCTATGACACGACTCATAGAGAGCTCCCCCACCATCCTGCCGCTGGACAAAAGGCAGCCTGAAGCAACCCATTTAAAAAGGCGAAATGAAATAAATGAGGTTCTTCCTGCTCACCCCGAGACACAATACCAATTATTGGCGATGCTGTTGACATGCTGTTTGGGCACCACACTTCATTTCATAGTCTCTACTCGGATGATATATGGGGGCTGAGGAAGTAGAAAAAAAAAAAAAACGAAAATTCAATTGTCAAACGAATGTAATTTTACATCCTTTGTGTCCTTTAGAACTTTCCAAGAAGTACGGAGTCCGAAGGAATCCGAGAGTCTTTGTAGTGTGTTTTTGTTTCTATGTGAGAAGTGGTCTTCGTTCTGTTTACGGGAAATTTTCATATGTATATATATATATATATATATATATATATATATATATATATATATATATATATATATAAATCTAGCTACAAATTTCCGTTAATATCTAATTCGCTCTACCTCGGAATTAATATATTTTCATATATGTAAACCGATGGGGAATTTTGTAGTCTATAAGAGATTTGTCGGCTCACGGACGCGAACCATCGAATCCAACAAATAATGGTAATGTGATAAGACTCATTATATATATATGTATATATATATATATATATATATATATATATATATATATATATATATTATGAGAATATATATGTAGCTTATATGTATGTACACGCTTATACACACATATATATGTATATATACATACATATGTGTGTGTGTGTGTTTATTTCCTTTCCCCTTGGAGCAAGTGGATGTTCTCCGCCCATACATATCCATTCTTTTCTCCCCCAAAAAGCCATCATCGTAAATTCTCAGCAATTGACATGTCCGTCTCCCTTGTTTCACGGACGTCAGCTTCTTCCAATTGTGGTGCTGCTGGTTTTCTTGTTTTTGTTTACCGAGGGTCGTCATCCCTTGTTTATGTGTCCTTTGCTTTTTATTTGGCTTTGTTTATTGCTGTCATGGTTTGTTGATGCTGTGCCGAGTTTTTTTTTCTTTCTTTCTTTTTTAGGAATTAACTTTATTTCATTTGTATATGTTGTCGTTCCTCAATGTACTGTAAATTTATTGTTACTTAGTATATACAAGTTTACAATGAAATGAGTAGTTCCTCGTTGGACGAGTGGTTTTCGCGTTCGACTACCAATTCGATGGTCCGATGTTCGATTGTCGGCTCGGCCAACGCGGACTCAGAGGAATTTATTTCTGGTGGTAGAAATTAATTTTGTCGATATAATGTGGTTCGGATACCACAATAAGTTGTAGGTCCCGTTGCTAGGTGACCAATTGGTTCCTAGCCACGTATAAATATCTAATCCTTCGGGCCAGCCCTAGGAGAGCTGTTAATCAGCTCAGTGGTCTGGTAAAACTAAGATATACTTAACCTTTACAATGATATGAAACCACTAACATTTATTCTTACAGTTATTCCATTTAAAGCAACGTTAAAAATGAAAGATTTATGCTGTTAGGCATTAGGACAACATCAGTCTAAATCTTATTCCCAAAATATCCTGGACAGATTACAGTATTGTTGGTAATGTTGATGGCTGATGGCGTAATGGGTATGAAAACCGTGATTTATCAGTTTTCGGATATCAAAATTTTGCCAGGCTTCCCACGAAAACGTTGGGAAATGTTTAGGATTCAGAAGAGATTATTTCAGGAGCACTTGAATTAATGCATTCGTAATATTTGCAATACAAGCTCACTATTGCGTTCATATACATAAAAGTAAATTAATATATGCATTGATAAATACATAACTTGCGCTTCTCTAAAAATGTACCGTTGAATTTTGCAATTTATATAAATCACGTTCCATATTTATATGGAAAACTGACCCACATTTAGTAATTGGCTGCCAAATTATGAGTCGTTCACATTCACAAATAGAATTACCCAAAAATGGTGTGATTTTTGATGCCATAAAGATTTTGCGAACCGATAACGAGAATATGTTGCAGCCTGCAAAGCAAGTTCTGGTTCTGACGGATCCGACTTTATGTAGGATGTCTCACCGTATGTAGAGTAGGTATCAATTAAGGTTCTTTGCAGCGTCCCTTCGGCCCCTAGCTGCAACTACTTTCCTTTTTTAACTGTACCTCCGTTCATATTATCTTTCTTCCATCGTACTGTCCACCCTCTCCTAACAATTGTTTCATAGTGCAACTGCGAGTTTTTCCTCCTGAACACCTTTTAAACCTTATACTGTCAATTTCCGTTTCAGCGCTGAATGGCCTTAGTTGCCCCAGTGTTTGGCATAATGCCAAAAATCTATAAAATAAAATCACCATATGTTGAAAACTCCCTCCCTTTTTCTTCATTCTCTTCTATATCCTTTCTCTGTTATTTTGATATGAGAAGAAACACCCCCCCCCCTCTCTCTCTCTCTCTCTCTCTCTCTCTCTCATTATGCATTCATGTATGTATAGTGGGGTGTGATTGTCTGGCAACAAATGTTCGTGGTGGGTTTACCTATAAAGAGCTAGAGGCAGAAGTGAGAACGAATGTCGTTCTTTGATGTTCTTTAAGGAATCTTTGTTCTGATCTGGTTTTTTAAAATTTTTCAGTGGCTATTTACGAAATACGTTCTAAGATAAATGTTTGATACTTTTATTTATTTATATTTTCTTTGTTAGATCATCAACTAAGTCGGGGCTTGCAGACTTCGAAATATTCCAGTAATTGCACTAATAAAGAAACTTTGCGTTTTTGCTATGATATAAAATGTCTTATAACTGATAGGAACCATTTCAAGACATATAATGAATTATACTGAATTGATATCAGTCTTCGGTGTACTGAATGTTCATGCAATGAATTTTGAGAAATATAAAGTACCAGGAAGAAGAAAATTTGCTTGTTAAACGCTATTTTCGAATCTGAGTATTCTAAATAAGATAATTGTGAAGATATACTTATCATTGCATGCTAGGCTGCCCCCACACGGGACACTTTTACTGAAAGGTCGCTGGCACCAAGTGCTCAGTCACTTAGTGGCTAGCAGATAACACCAGCTTATACAGTGGTGTGGCCAAGAAATAGACCTGGTAGCCACTTCGTATCCACACTTTTAGTGTAGCCCACTTTTAGGGGCTCGTCAACGGTCTTCCGTACAAACATATGTTCCTTTTTTTTTGTGGCCGGCCACTTAAAGATGTATTAGGTCTTTGGTGTAATTTTTTCGTAATAAAAATGGGAGAAGTATACTTAATTACTAGGTCTGTGTTAAGATCCACAGTGCGATTTGTTTCCTTTTGTTTTTGCAGAACAAGTCTCGATAGGTTTTGAAATGTTAACTTTGAATGTGATTGCAACATCTGCAGTTTTTTTTTTTTTTACTTTCTGTATTTCCCATTACCTTATTTTACTTCTTTCGAATGTACACCATTTTCTTTAGGAGCTTGACTTTCAAATCAGTGGCACCTGTGGGCTTGTAACATATGAACAGGGTTCATCTTCTGAATAGTAATATTGATCATACTTCATCCCAGCAACGTAACAAAAGAAAGGTGACCTGACTGAATATGGTTACTCGGAGTCCTTGCACTTACATCAGTGGTTATGGAAAAATTCCGTATGCCTGTGCTCAGTAGGCTGGAAGAAGAAATCAAGGAAATGTTTAGAAACACACAAACTGGTTTTAGAAAAGGTAGGGGATGCCCAGGTCACATTTATTTAAGACAGTGCAGCAGTGCATGGTATTAAAAATTCCCCACTGATGGCTTTTATTGCCAACGAGAATGCATCTGAAAGCAACCACAGACTACCGTTATAGAATATAAAGACAATAAACACACTTCCCATTTTTCTTCGTAATATTAACTAAATCTACTAAAAGTTTTTGAGTTAATGGGGATTCTTTTATTGGCTCTGGTAAGGGACCATTCCCTTCTCTGAAAGAGGGAAGAGAATGTTCCTTTCCGAGAACCGATAAAAGAATCTCCATTACCTCAAGTTTCTAGTGGGCTTCCTTTATTAACATTATGAAAGGTCTTGCGTTACTATGGTATTCCCGTTAAGTATGTAAACGAACGAAGTAGATGTGAAGCTGATGCTGATGGAGTCTTGTCAAGTGACTTTACAGTAAGTGGTAGGGCGCTAAAGTGGTATGTTGAGTCATCTTTGCTGTTTGCTCTTCTCATGGATTTTATGTTGAAATAAGTGGTTGGAGGTGGGAGGCGTTTCACTTAGAGTAATTGTAAAAATTCATGCTGTTTTAATTAACAAAAACACCACAAGAATGTCAAGGCTTGCTTAATAGAGTGCATCGTATATCTAGAGAGGTTGAACATAAGATAAATCTAAGAAAAACAAATTGCATAGAATAGTTAGATTAAACATCATTCTACTGTTTGTATTAATGTACGCACCTCAGTCGTTGTATTAATGTACGCACCTCAGTCGTCATATGCCAGTGAAATGATACTTAAAAGACTTTGTCGAAATGAAAATAAAGCTTCAAGAAAAATATTAGGAATGAAATTGTATGTTTCGTGAGAAATCTAGCTGTTGAGATAATGATGCCGTGAAGATGGAGAGGTCTTAGTAATGTACTTATCACCCCGGGGAGAATCGCACATGATAGTGTAAGCTGGGCTCCTGATGACACCAAAGGAATTTTCAGACTACGACCTACTTTAATGAGAATTATGTGAAGGCAATTAATTTTGTGGAAATTAAAGCATTAAAGCACAGGAAAGGCATGAGCGGGGGGTGGTATTTCGTAAGTGCTCTTTGTGTTGCACGGTGTTGGATATGATGATTATATCATCTTTAAGACCTTTAGAAATGATGAACTGGGTTTCGTATTACTGAAAACTAGGTTGGTAAACTTAAGCACTGAAACTGAAGAAGCTGAGAAACGCAAAAAAGTCACAACTACCATATAGGTACTTCACTGCTTCCCTTAGCAGAGATCATTTTGCATCATCGGTGTTGTAAGATCTGTCTCATGTTGCTTCTGCCGGAGAATTATTGTCAGACTACCAAAGATTAAGTTAATTTTTAAGTGATTTTGAATGTATAAATAACTGCCGGTCAAAATTACCACTCGTTTTTTAAATTCTTGAGTTCGTGGTTCTCCTTGAAACGAATTGTCATCAAATTTGCATGAGTATAATGCATGATCTTCATTTTAACCGTGGTGCGCATGAGGTGCCCTGTAAAGAATGCCCATTGATTTTTCAAAGATTCCCTTCCAGTTCCTTTTCCGAACAGGTGCGAATTTCCCTTCCTATAATGGCAATGAGGATCTAAATGTTTTTCCTGTTTTACTTATTGGCCCAGGTTTCTTGATATTTTTTCTGATAATTGGCTTACTTCAATTATTATTTTTATCTCCTTGGACTTTTAAAAGTGTTGATGTCTCTTGTGCAAGTATTGTAGGTACTATGGTTTTGCGGCCCCCCCCCCTTTTTTTATATATAACTGCCATCATGATTCTACAGATAATCGAACGAGAACTTCCCCCCCTGCCTTATATATTGCTAAGAAACTCTTGTTAGGCAGTATTATAGTACCCTTTGCCAGTGTGAGTACAATCTCTGCTGGCTCGTTGAATTGTGTTGAATATGTTTACTCAAGCTTTAATATATTAGATGAAGGTATGTAAAGGTATAACGGACCCACAAGTTTGAGGATTTGAATATTGATATACAGGCAATTTAGATACATTCCCATCTTCGGGGTACATAATGCGCACTGAAAAGTTGACTGTATGTATGGAAGGTAAATACTTAATATGTAATTCAAATCTAAAACTTGTGGTTTTTTCTATTTTTCTTTTATTCATTACGATCTCAATAATGAACATTTAACATTATATAGCAATGATCAATGTGGGGGAAGGATATGAAAATTTTCAGCTTTTTGTAGTCCCTTCTTGAATACAAATCATATATTATAAGGTTCAGGGAATTATAATTTTCAACTAAACCGAAAATTTACTTGGGTGTTGTAAGCCCCTGATATTTTCCTTTCCGTCAGTGTTGACAAACATAAAGGCATTGTTTCGTATCTGAGCAAATTTGATAAATAGTTCCAGAAAATGGAATCCAGTTATCAAACCGATGATTATCTGTACAACCTTCCAGTGAGATATTGAAAATGTGCCTTTTAGGATCCAGTTTTGCACAGCAACTTCAGCCATTTTTCAACATGTGAAAAAGAGTCGTGTCTACTCTACTGTAATTGTAGAATGGAATGGAACATAGAATTTAGGCCAAAGGCCAAGCGCTGGGACCTATGAGGCCATTCAGTACTGAAAGGGAATCTGAAAGTAAGACAGTTTTTCAAGGTGTAACAGGAGGAAAATCTCGCAGGAGGACTATGAAACAATCGTTAGGAGAGGGTGGAAATTAAGATGGCAGAAAAAGAATGTGAATGGAGGTACTGTAAAAAGAATGAAAGGGGTTGTAGCAGCTAGGGGTCGATGGAACGCTGCAGAGAACCTTAAATATTGCCTACAGTGCACAGCGTAAGCTGTACTGACGGCACTACCCTCAGGGGGTTTGCTGTAGTTGTGCGCGAGAATCTATGCTGGCTATTAGGCCAAGAAGGTGGCGTGTTGAAAGCATTGTCATAAATCAACAGAAAACACACCATTCTACTTTTACTAATAGAAACGTCGGCATAGTAAATGATGGCGAATGTGATAAGTAATACCAGTAATAAAGATGGACATATAACAACGAATAGCTTGAACGCCTGACATGCGAAAGCCAGCGAATCACATAATTCCCAAGCATTCGATCTCTCTAAGCAAAGTACTGAAACCATATGTCACCTGAGAAAAGGTTAGAGACTTCTTATCAAAGTACACTCAAATGGATATTTACAAAGCACAGAAGGGTGAAAATCTCTACCTTTAATTTTTTACTTAAGAAAGCTGGGGTAGTTTAGATACTATCCCTTACCACAGTAACATTCACATGGAGAAAGTATGTGTAATTGAATGATAATTCACCTTGCAGTACTCACGCATAGACCATCTTTCACTAATTCCCTCCCGGAGTTCTTCGCCGTAGCCAGTCTTTTGGGAGATCCTTTTTGTTTCGTGTTCGTTTATCTCTTATTATGCTACTCGACATTTTTCTCTTACTGGCATCACTCTATGTACGTCAGTGGTTTTTAAGATCTGAAGACGGACGGGCAGACAAAAAAAAAAAAAAAAAGCCATCTCAATAGTTTTCTTTTACAGAAAACTAAAATGCAAGGTTTTAATCTGTTGATACAACTGAATGAATACGTTTAAAACCAATAGGTTTTGGGCCCTGGAATGGCACGTCTACCAACCAACTTACAAGTTCTTCGGTCATGTCATTTCCCAATTTGTCACTCTGCAATGATTGCAATCACGTTTAAATTTACGGTAGTGGCGCTGGAGTTTTGATCCTGGGTGTGGCACGTCTGCCAACAGTATTTAAAGATCTGATGTACTGCGGTGTGCAAGGAATGTGTTGGAAATGTAGCAGTAGACTTTGTTCAACTTTGTTCGCCAAGAAGGTGGCTATGTCGTGTCTAATTAATTTCAACAGGAAAGTCACTTCCCGACAAAAATGGTTATGAAAGCTTAGAAATTTGAGTTTTTTGGTTACTCGGTGAAATTTAACTTGTGATTCCTGGATTATTAAAGCAATATCAGGAGCATTATATCCTGAACGCATACGGTGATTTGGGGTGTAAGATTCCTGAAGGTCTCAAAACTTTTGAACGTAGCGAACCCCAAGTTATTACGCTGCACCGAGAGACCATTTCTTAGCGTAGCGAAAACAATAAACCCTTGAAATATATGATAGATTACATTGAAATGAAAATTACGTCGACTATATTCGAAAATAAATGAAATCCGGCCGACGCTGACATTAATAAACGGTGAATGATTCATGTCCCGGAAATGATGGCACTTCATACGGATAAGAGAATTGGTGCTTCAATTGGTTAATAATCTTCCATTAATTTCTCTTGCATGAAGCAGTTGACAGAATCGGGAAACATGGAATAAGCAGGATTAACGGATTGCAGAAATGAAGATTTGTCGAAACTGGAAACTTACATTTCTATATGTATACGATGAAATCCTCACGGAAGTAAATTGAATTGTCGTTTTATTTTCGGGGAACTGTAGTACAAACGTTTTTCATAATGAGAGAGAGAGAGAGAGAGAGAGAGAGAGAGAGAGAGAGAGAGAGAGAGAGAGAGAGAGAGAGAGAGAGAGAATCATACCTATGAAAGGACACAGTGATTATGATTTAAAGTATAGTGCAAAAATGATCAAGGAAGACTTGCATACCAAAGGGAAAAGTAAAGTGTGAAGAGCATCTGAGAACTAAAATATTACCGAATGATAATTGAGCAAAAATAATTGGATAATAGTTAGTTTGAAACAAATGGTAAGTTTGAAACAAACAAGTAGAACCCGGTAACTTTTCCATTTAAATTGCGTCAGTAGAAGTATATAAACGGATAATATTGGATTCAGTCTGGAAAGGGCCATTCTGTGTAGCTTGGAGCATTGTATATTGCAACTCAGAGATATGCAGATTATGGCGTTTTGCCGACGCTTGATGTAATCACTGGCAAGGGTAAACACCATAAATATGCAGTTATTGACTTATCCGCGCCAGACAGACGGAGGGTGAACGAACCACGGAGAGACGCTGCTCAATGCATATATCAATATGTATGTAGGTGCATATGTATGAGTTGTATATGGTGTGTAGCTTTATTAAATTTACGGCGATCGAATAGAGAAAAAGACTAGGGTGTCTCTACTGACCAATACTGCTCATATTGTGCTCGCAAATTGCCCGCTAAAGTAGGATGGAATACGTGTTATTGCCAAACTCCTATACCAACGGTCACTGCACTGAGGTCTTTGGTTCGTCTGGCGGGGCCGTGTCTACGGAGACCGATCGTTACCTTGGGTTATCAAGTGCCTCCTTCGTCAGAGGAATTGCCTCTACTATGATAAATGGATAGATATCGTTTGCCATAGGTTAACGTTAAAAAATAATAAATAAATAAAAATAAAATAAAATAATATATTTTCATAAAACCGAGGTGATCTGTTAAATTTTCATGCGGCCGATTCACATTTATGAAAGAATTAACCATACGATCAGATCTACTCAACAATTTAAGCATTGAAGAAATGAGGTACAACACGTATTGTTCATTTTTATAGTATTGCTTCCCGACTGAAGTTATTTTTGTTTACTGTGGCAAAGGAGAAGGCGTCTCCGTTGGCAGGAAAATTCCGGAGGTTCACATCACCCTGTTAAACGCCTTCACATCTTTAAACCTACTGCTTTCTTAGGGCAAGGCCCTATGCTGGCATAAAACACCTTAATCTTAACCACACAAGCAACGATTGGTGTTTGGTGTTGTGTCAGCCGTGCGAATAGGTTATAATCAGTTATATGTGTATATAATACCTAATATATACACATACCTATTCATATGTCTGTATGTCAGTATGTATACTTATATATATGTATGTGTGTGTGTATTATGCTGTAGACATAGCTGTATGTATATCTATGTATATATTTGCTAAGGGATGTATGAATATAAAGGGAAGATTGTATGGCAGGAAGCTGTGTGCGTATTCGTACTTATATGAGAGTGCACATTACCCTAGATGAGCTCTTGACCCTTCCCTCATTAATTTCGGGGCGTGCGTTCTCTCTCCCCATTTCATTTGCACATCAGTTCATCATTTTCTCTTTCCTCTTCCCTTTATTTAGTAATGTCTCAACCCCAGATAAGCAACAGCAAAATCGTCCCTTTTTATGTTTTTTTTTTTGAACCAAGAAAAATCACTGTTTTTATATGGCCTTCTTTGAAGCAAGAGCATCAGATGTGTTCTTATGCATAACATGAAGGCGTCATATTTTCAAACCTGTGCCAAGTGGATATTAATTCTCAAGACGTGAAGTATTCAGGGATTTGCTTTGATTTACTTTGGGGAGACTGTAATCAAACGTGAGAGTCAATTAGAGGTTGTTTATTTTAGCAGATGGTGGTTGTCACTATTCAGGTGTTGTGTAATCACTTTGCCGGGGAGTTTATTTATTTCAGATTCATATCTTTCGATTCTGTAATTAAGGGGACATTCACTTCTAGGACGGACTGAAAATTTCCAACAGATGTACGTTCATGAATCAACAGAAACGAATACATTATTGATATGAATGTTAGAGAATAATTCTATGTAATAATCTAGCCGACAGTCACACGCACACACTTCTTGTCCGCGGAAAGAAGTACCATTGATTAGAGAGAGAGAGAGAGAGAGAGAGAGAGAGAGAGAGAGAGAGAGAGAGAGAAACTGCATTCATGATTATTCATGTAATGTCGAGCTGCTTTCATTTGTGCGTCTTTATTAGTCATGAGAATATGTAAAGATGTTGAAAACTGTGTAATATTGCATTCATGTACTCAAAATTAATAATGTTTTCGGTTTATGCATATGTGTGTGTGTATGTATGGACCTATGGAAATCAAGCCACAGACTGATAATGTACAAAAGTTCCATATATTTATCACAATCAGCACGTCCACCCTTCTTTATGCTTTGTGTCAATATAATATATATATATATTATATATATATATATATATATATATATACATATATATAATATCTAATTATAATATATATTATAGACAATATATATAATATTATCTATATATATATATATATATATCATAATTATATAGATATATATATATATATATCTATATATCGTCCTTTTTACATACCGAAGTAGCACGGACCCTTTTCTGATTAAATAAGGTGTCGGAGTTCTTTATATATTTAATAATAGAGAGGTAGGGTACATTTTTTTCTTTTATTCAAAGGAAGCTGTGAATGGGCAATATTGTGAAACCGCAAATCCAGCCAACAGTTCCCTTCTTGAACATATATAATCGAGCGTCTTGTAGCGAAGGACCTGAAATTTCATTTCGATCCATTTGAATAATGAGAGCTTTGTTCAATATTCTAAATCAAATTAAGGCCCCAGCTTACTCATTCCTTTGGAGTTAAGAAAGAGTATTTGTAATGCAGATTGGCCCCTGCTCCGTATTTCCTTCGAAAGAAAGGCGCTCCCTCGGGTGGATTCTCTTTCACTGAGGAATGGGAGTTTTGCCAGCACACTGGGAAAGGATCCAGAGTTTCGCAGTACAAAAACGAGAGAACCTGTGTCCTCTAGGAATGAGAAGGGATTAAATTCATATTTATCAGTAACGTTAAACTAATCTAATTCTCTCGGAGCTTTGGGGTCGTTTTTCTCGAGGCCATCATAAAATGACAGTGCATGAAAACCCAATTTGTCTTGGCTCCCTGCACTGACTACCCCGGGCCAAGAGAGCCAGCCCCAGCCTCCAACCCCCCCTACCACCCCCGAGTTCACCATTTAAGGGAGGCATAGACAGATATATAGAAAATCTATTTCGTATCATTTAGAATCATATTTACAGTCCTTCAAGTATACTGTTAATAGAGCACTCGAGGAAATAAATATATGCACTTAATTGTTTGGTACAAGTTAATACAAATAAAATATATGTTTCTAGTAGAGGTCATTCTTCCTTATCATCCGTAACTAGTTCGTAATCTTTCAAATTTTGCATACCATCCGGAACAATCAAGAAATACAATTATCTGTTTTAGTCATCGAGGTTGTTTTAAATGCAA
>NC_061109.1:117322441-117329941 GCF_015104395.2 Macrobrachium nipponense
TTACGTAGATTTACCCTCATGCCTGAACCTTTAAATGACAAAGATGCATGAAAAAGTAACAAAAGCATAAAGTAATGTCTAAACAGTCGTTAACTAGGGGATATTTAACGTTGTCATGAAGGCGTCCGTAAACATTTGATTAACTAAAACTGATCTACCACTCCATGTGAAATGCTGCAGTCACCAAACGCCACCACCCATTTGCCGATGCCTCCCTTAAGCCGCAGTATTCAACATTGATTACTTGAGAAAAATAGTCCAATAGGTAAGTCTCTCGTATCCTAACTTGACGTATACAAACTTGGCAGGAATATCCGTATTGTTTCTCGACCTTTGCATTCTCGAGGTCCGTTTTCTTTAATTAGTATTAGTTTGTCGGCATCGGATCCATATCCACCCTTGGTCTTTGTGGTTCAGTACTGGTCTGTCTTGACCTGTAGATATAAACGTGAAGAAAATGAAGTGAGAGCTGTTAGCGAAATAAATCAGGGTCTTCATCCTACCAAGAAATTGAAGGACTCATGTTAGTTCCCTATTTAAAAATCGCCAAACCTTCGACTACAATAATCTGCATATGCAGAATATAATGGCAGTAAGTTCACAGGTGCAACGCGATAAGGTAGGAATGCGTGTTCTTTAATGTTGCATGGTACTAGTCAGTCAATGCAGAAATGCGCGATACTGTAAGCAAAAATGCGCATCTGCAATGTGATGCAGAGACGTGTGCACTCGTGCTTTTTGCCTAATGGAGGTATTACTTTGAGCACGTGGTTCAGAGCGGAGAATGTGGCAACTTCACTGGACGTTGGCGCAAGGTAATAGTGGGTGGCAAGACTAATGCTTGCTGCTGCCTGGTACGGCCTGACTGGTTCCTTGTCTCGATTAAGGTAGCTTAGCCCTCCCTGGCTGCCACGTGGATACCAATAGTGTCTGTATCCTAACAATGGTTTTACGTTTGTACTATAAGAATGCACTAGATATATATTATCTCCCTGATGTTCTTGTATATTAAGCTTAATGTGTATAAATCTAAAAACTACCCCGTTCTGGTTTTTTCTCTTATTTTGCACGACCTCTGTATTTGTGCGTGTGACAGAGGGAGAATGTGAACATGTGGGACTGTAAATTTCGTGTGCACGCAAAATATGCTTGAGACAAGGGAAAGGAAGAGATTACTCATCAATTCTCACAGGCGAACTCTTTGGAAAGTTAGAGAAGTCTCGTAACTTCTCTTACGTATTGAAAGCAAATGGGAGAGGAGAAGATTTTTCATATTCTCTGGTTCATTGAGAATCGATGGGAAATACCTCCACACGGGAATTCTTTCAGAGTGCAATAATCTATTCCCCAAGAATCTAGTGGAATCGTGGCCTGTTCTTGTGGCCTACCTTCGACATTTTACTGTCGTTTAGTCAGAGAATTGAAAATTATGGCGGAGTTCTAAACAGCTTGTCGATACAGAGCCAAGATTCCTTCAGTTGGCCAAAGTTAGAAGAGCTACGTGCAAACCTCACGGCTTTATACCAGGGCCATTCAGGGCCGTTCACTATAATTTCTTCTAAGACTTCAGAATTTAATTCATAAGCTTCATTCCTTTACTTATCGGAATATTCTCCGGTAATGTATATTCTTATACACAAGCCATACAGGTTCAGACTACATATCGATTTCCATAAAACCAAGTCAATCCGTATATATGGTACAGGTATTTCACGCACTGCCTGAAATTTCAGGCAGAAAGCGAAATGTACTCAGGGATATTTAGAACACCCAGGGGCTTTAGTACTAAGCACGGCGAAATACATTTGACGCCCAGGGGCTAGTACTAAACACGGCGAAACATTGTGAGTCACTGTTTCGCCGTGTTTATTACGAGCCCCTTGGGGGATCAAATGTCCTCAGTGCATTTTGCAATCTGCCAGAAATTTCAGGCAATTCGCGAAATGCCTGGTTTCGTTATCTGCCTATAATATATATATATATATATATATATATATATATATATATATACATATATATATATATATATATATATATATATATATATATATATATATATATATATAAAGTCCACACTTATGTAAGATGTGTCTTAAAAAATTCTTATATGACGGGAGCTTTCGTTTACTTGATCAGTAGACTGATTTTTCCTTTTTAAAAATATACATGAAGTCACGAAGGACAGAAAAGGCGCTGGAACCGTCTCCAAGGGAGATAACAACAAAAACAAACTATCCTAATCATGTTATTCCCTCGTTCAAATGTTGTCTGACCAAAAGACGAGCCGATCGCCGCTGTTGAACTAATTTCTTCTGTCTGTTCGGCTGTTCCCTCGTCCATACCTTCTGCATCGCCACCTGCAATGGGGGCTCTTACATAAATGGGGACTTTTATTACTTCAAAATATTCCAGTCACGTTATGGTTGATTTTTGAGATGTATAAATATAATTATAGGATATACATATATATATATATAATATTGTATATATATATATATATATATATATATATATATAATATATAGAACGGTATATGTGAAATTAGTGTAGAGCTACCGTTATATCTGCAAGTAAATATAAAATTGACGCCACTTGAACTTTCAGTACTCGTGATACGCACAAATAACTGTCAAGTCACTTAAGACGGAAAATAAGAGAACATAATAAGCAAAAATTTATTTTTTTGAGGTGCGTGCTTTTGTGTAAAACCGATAGATTTTGTTTTTTCGATAGCGCGGCTATTAAGTCGAAATCGAAATGCGAAGGTAAGGGTATTTTTTATAATAATAGTTAGTTAGTAGTCTTGAGACTTTTTTTTTTTTTTTTTTCTTTAAGAGCGAGGATGTGGAAGTTCATGCCATTGTGCATCAGTTAAGTTCACTAAAGAAAGGTTTTCAATATAATTCAAAATAAAGAAACAGCTGTACCTGACGGCCGATATTTCAGCAGTGGCAACAACAACAACAGGACTTTTCATTGCTGGGTACTGTCGTTGTTAAAGCTGCATTTCCCTTTACCTTGTGTTAGTTTTAGAAATGGAAGAGTGACGCCGTCCATATTTCATATTTCTTTGTCGCGAAAAAAAAACAAAAACAAAAACTCGATATTATGTACTATCCATATCACACTTGAAGTAATTCTTTCCTCTGAATGGAAATAATCACTGTAAGGAATTGATTCTGGCAAAATCTGACATATTACGAAGTAATACTATATATAGTAGATTCACGTCAACCGTGCATTTGATGTCTAAGCCAGTCCCTTACGACGCTCTTGATAAGCCAATCACAGGGCTGGAAACTCTCAGTCTCTCTCGAGAGTTCCCATACGCTGAATGTATGCTCCTTCTCTCCTGCGCGATACGTCTTTCATAGATCCTGCCTATGTGAACTCTCGAGAGAGACTGAGTCTGAGGGTTTCCAGCCTTGCGATTGGCTTATCAACATCCAATCAGGAGCGTCGTAAGGGACTGGCCTAGACATCAAATACTCGGCTGAAGTGAATATACTGTAGTACTTATGCGACTTATGCGACTAACATGCGTCTCCTACCCTTCACATCTCCTCCGCCAATTATCTCCAAGGAGAAAAAATAGAGCAGAAGAATCTTTCTCCTCAAATGAAATAAATTACAGTGTTGACATTTTACGAAACAATACATGTTATAAAAAAAAATGGGTCGACATGATTTATGGGAGGAGGTAATGTTTTTGCTTAGCTTCGTTCAGGGGAAAAGGGACTTTAACACAACACAGTGATCTATGAGACCCTGTTTGGATTTACAGATCGTCTGTTTTTCTTTCTCACTTTCTGTCCAGATTCACATTTTTTGTAGAATTCTCCTTAGATCTTTTATATATTTTTCTTTTACATTTCTGCTTGCATTTTAATCATTAACTTACATTGTAATTAATTTATTTATTAATTTAGTTTTTTTCATTAACTGTTCGCTTTTTCCTGTTCCTGTATTCTCAAACGCCTTTTGTTACCACTTTCAAATAAATACCACACTCTTTAGAAAGAAGTTTGGGTTTCAACTCAGTGGCCCTTTTTGGCTTGTTTCGTGTGAATAAGGAACATCTGGATAAAAAGTACAATAATGAATTGCAATTCGTTAAATATTTCTTCGTATACTTTGTATTTCCCATACTTATTCATTTCGCGATGTGGCTGCTTTTCTGGAAGGCACAACTAGAGTAGGCTTAATAAGACATTTAATTTACACAAGGGCTTTGAATTCATGAAGATCCAACAGCCAATAGGCCTAGAAGGGGGGAGGAATGGGGAATTTGCGACGGTGGAAAATCTAAGGTAGGCCTAAGTAGCCCCTGGTAATTTCCATATTGTCTTCATTAAAAGGAAGGAGGTAAAGTCACGTGATCTGAAAGATAATCCAGCCGCCTTCGATAATGTAGTTTCGTCTAAGTGACTTAGATGGACTCCCATGATTGGCTCATGACTCCTCGTATGTTTGCCAATCAGAAACTTGATAATCCGCATGGGACGACTCTCAAGTTCCGTTTCTGAAACGCATTTTATCCTCTCTCTCTCTCTCTCTCTCTCTCTCTCTCTCTCTCTCTCTCTCTCTCTCTCTCCATTGATGGCCTACGGCCAGTTCATGATACTAGATCGTTTAAAAACCTTACCACTGTCTTGTGGAAAATTTTTTTGCGTATTATCCAAGGAAATGTTATGAAGACATTTTACTTGAATGGTGTAGGGAACATAGGAAATAAAAACATTGATTTCGCCTTCATTTTAAAGATAGACCGTCAGTTCTTATGGAGGGTATCCAGTTATTTTGCAAAGTAGTATATCATTTATTTGTCATAAGTCAAACATAACTCTTTGCAGCAGCCGCTTGAAAACTGCTAGATATTCTCGTATAAATTGCCAAACATTTTCTTGAACCATAATGATGAGTCAGGGGCTGTGATTCAAGTCTGCGAGGATCCTAATGAATTTAAAGAGGAAAGTCACTCGTCCCCAGATAAATCCACGATTTTGGAGGAGGAAATCTGCAACTCTGAATATAAAATGTGAAAATGGTCACGTAGCGATAGATGTTAAATTCTTGTCGTTTTCCATCAATCATCCCATTTGAATGTCAACTAGGCTTCGCTCAGAAGTCCGGACCGACCTTAATCAAATCAACTCTCTCAAATGTTTTTGTCAAAACATTTTCAGAGAACAGACAGACAAACAATGAACTCTTCCGTGCCATATAACCCACCCGTCATCTAAACGGCATTGGAACGAACTAATAACTTTTATAGGTGGTCTGCGAACAGACAGACATACAGACAAACAAAATTAACGAACCATTTCTGTTGACTTTCTTTCAGGAAAATTTATTCAAGCTCAATAATAATTTTTGATTTATAAATTAGAAGACGTTTTATCGTTGACCGTGGAGACGAAAGAAAGGGTAGAGAAATATTCATCTTTGCTGATCAAAAACAAGCGTTCAAAGGATAAAGAAATATTTTCATAGCAAACAGATGCGTAGTTAAGCTCACAAACAACAAAGAAAGTAAATAAACACACACACTCGATAGCAATGATGCAAAAGGCGCCTGCCATTCATAATATTTTGACTCGTAAGGTTGACATGACGAAGTATAAACATGGAATAAACGTCAATATTTGAAGTTGAAATTCTGAAATAACTTGAATGAGACTTATGACAAATTGAACAATACTCTATGTACGAAATTAAGTGCAGGGACAAAATTCATGGAAAATCCACACAGTACAGATATCTCTTTTTAAGCTTTTTCCAGGAGACCGAGTAACTTATTCAAAGTTCGTAACGAACAACCTTAAATTTCACTCGCCATAAAGGTCATTTTCCATGGAAATGATCGCAGATTTTGGCCCTAAGAGCTCCTGGTCGAATTCCCTCGAGAGCTGCGATAGAATTTCACTGCTCGTAGGGCTCCGTTGTAAAGCAATTTGGTTTGAATTTTCAACCTTGAACTCACGATCAAGGGATTTCCTATGCAGTAAAGAAGGCACTTTCCTCGCGAGAAAACGCTGAATTATAGAGCGAAAAAAGGGGGAAAGGAGGCACGGTAAGAGGATTATGGAAGACAGCGAGGACAAATGCATGAAAGATATGGATGAAAAAAAGAGAGAGAGAAAGAGAGGGGTGTGGGGGAGGGGGTAAATTTCCAAGGTGAAGAGATAAGGAACGACTTAAAAAGTAAGGTTACTATGGAGAGACTGATGGAAAAAATTTAAGCGCCTCCGTGTTATGTAGACGAATAACTTTAATATTCCTGGCTAGACACGATGTATGAAACCTCATCTTAAAGAGGATGCACAGACGCTACACGGAAATCCATCTTTATCTCCCCACTGATGACGTATTAGCGTCCACACCAGATTCCGAATCCTTTAAGGGAACCTTTGTCTTTGCCTATTGTATTGTTCTCTTCCTTACGGCAAAGGGGTGATGGTGATGATAAAGCCGATGATATCTATTGTTCAATAGAATTTTCCTTCAATAAGGACAATAAAATCAAAGGCGTACGGAGACCTCCAAGAACTGCCGACGCGCAGTTCGATGACGTTTGCGTTAGTCGCAGAAAATGGAAAAGATAAAGAAAATTGAATTGATAAGAATAAAGGAAAAAAAAGGAAAAAGGGAGCTCGCTGATAATGGTAATAGAAATACTGTATATGAAATAAAAGAAGGGGAAAGGAAATGGGAGAGACGAATAAACAAAAGACGTAGACGAATTGACCGAGGGGAGCAGACTTACGGGAAATAAAACGCAATTTCAGAGGAATGGAAAGAAAGGGGAAAGAACGAAGAGAAGTTTTTCGAAACAGGTTACGAAAATGAGAGAGTGATGAACTGAGAGATGGTTCGATTGAGAGATGAAGGAAGTTCATGCAAGAAGGTACACCGTAGAGAGAGAAATGAGGACAGCAAACGCAAGGAAATTTCTAAATATTAATAAAAACATTCAGTGATCATGAAGACACTCTAGGAAATAGGATCATTATATATATATATATATATATATATATATATATATATGCATATGTATAATATATATTTTTTATATATATATCTATATATCTATATATATATATATTATATAATATATATATTATTAATATATATATATACCATTTAATATATGATACTATATATATATAGATAGATATTTTATATATATTATATATATATATATATATATATACTATATATATATATATTTCACTGAAAAGTTTCAACTGTGAACCTTGTTACTAATCCACCAAAAAAAGTAAAAATACTATTTCCATCGCGGATGAGTTTCTAAAAAAAATGCAATGTTTCCAGTTGAAAGGGAAAATGCACCGGAAAGAGAAAGGGGACAGCTACCGTAATTGCGTTGTTAAAATCTCAAACCCTTGGAGAGGAGACTTTTCCATTTTCAGTTTCTCTTCAGTCCTCAGTATTTCTCTCCTTTATAAATACACTGGAACAATGTTCAGTTCAACCATC
>NC_061109.1:117342441-117347441 GCF_015104395.2 Macrobrachium nipponense
CCATTTTTATCTTGTAATGAATGGGGTGGATATTTTTCCCCCTCCACATTAGTTTTTGGTCGGTGTTCAAAAAATTCGAAATGATTTCGTATGGGCCGAATGTTATGGATGAAAAGGTTTGCCTTTGATTGCGAGCTGCGTATTTTTATCGGTGTAAATGGGAATATGATGTGATCTCTATGGAGGGAATGCGAATTTACGGTAATAAGATGATCAGGGCCTCTGATATTGTAGAAAAATAATGAATAGATAAATAAGGAATTGGAGTGTATGTATGTACACACACACACACGCATTATATATATATATATATATATATATATATATATATATATATATATATATATATATATATATATATATATATATATATAAATTTTTATATGATGAGTAAACGTGTAAATAAATCGGAGAAGATATAACTGATTTTCTGCATAATGGAGGCTGAATTGAAAATCTTTAAAATGGCATTGATCAGAAATATTACTAAAATGAAAAACGAAATAAATCAATGAAATAATTGCCCACCAGTAATATAACATTAAAACGCCATTTATTCATCTCACCCGAGAATTCAATACATCCTAACTGCAGGTAAATCTATTTTTCGAAATCATTCTACAACCTGGAATTCCTGGCAGGAATATTAATATAATCGCGTTATACTGCCACTTATTCCCCCATTGCAGCACTGTGACATTTCAATTTAGTTCCTCGTAGTTTTGCAATATGCAATTATCTTCATTTGTCAATTACCCCCCAAATGCACAATGTTCGTCATTTATGGGGAAATCCCCAGCATTTAGTGCAAAAAGAATAACCAGTTATGCAACTGCGTTAAAATGCGTATTGGTCTGCAGTGGAGTTTTGCAATAATCGAAGCATTAAGAGGCAGCCTGATAATTCTCTCTTTTTAAGAAGGGTCCGACAAAGGAAAAATGAGATTGACTTGAATATGCAAATTAGGCCAAAGGCCAAGCACTGGGACCTATGAGGCCATTCAGCGCTGAAATGGAAACTCACAGTAAAAGGGTTGATAGATGTAACAGGAGGAAAACCTCTCAGTTGCACTATGAAGCAATTGTTAGGAGAGGGTGGAAAGTAAGATGGGAGAAAGAGAATATGAAAGGAGGTACAGTAAAAGGAACGAAAGGGGTTGCAGCTAAGGGCCGAAGGCACGCTGCAAAGAACCTTAAGTAATGCCTACAGTGCATCGCATGAGGTGCACTGACGGCCCTACCCCTCTACTGGGAGGAAAAATGAGATGAAAATTGGAACGTTAATCGGTCTCATTGCCTTCAAATACGAAAGACGGCTCCAAAAGATGTCCCATTGAAGAGAGCCCATAGAAAATATGATTGCTCCACATAAAAAAAAGCAACAGAGAGGAAAAGGCGAATGTGAACAAGTTTAATACAGAAAAAAAAAACTTTCCATTTCTGTGCTAATCCGATCTAATTTCTAGTCTAGACAGGAAAGCAATTCACTAATTTGCAGCGGCGGCCATGCTGGCAGCAGAATGTGCTGAGGGAGTTTATTTGAATTCTTGTTTCCTCTCTCTCCTCTCTCTCTCTCTCTCTCTCTCTCTCTCTCTCTCTCTCGTCTTCATCAACATTTACTTGTATTGTGTGATAATAATATAATAAATCAAATAAGAATTAAATAATAACATATTAACAAGCGCTTACCGGTAACATATCACTTGAATTTATACAAGTATTTATTGGACTCGACCGAGAGAAAGCGACACACACACACACACACACACACATACACACACACATACACACACACACACACACACATATATATATATATATATATATATATTATATATATATATATATATATATATATATTTATGTGTGTGTGTGTGTGTGTGTATACGTGTGTGTGTTTGGGTGAGGGCACTCGTAAGAGAGAATGTATGTGTATATCAACGGTTTAAAGATGATTTTATTGGAAGGTTCAACTGTCAGCAAATATGTACTTATTATTATTAATATATACCAACAATCAGTAACAATTTATTCTAATTCTGAAGCCCTAAGATTTCTATATTTTTCTAAATAACCATGATAGCAAAGCAATATGAACGGGTAGAAATCGACGAAAGTGCGGCAATGAAATTCGTGGTTGTTGTTTACCAGGAAATGCCACCACCACCACCGAGGACCGTCGACGGTAGATGTTAAAGTAGATGGCACGAGTTTACGACGTCGTTGGACGTGATTGCCAGAAGGGTAGAAAGAGTGTTAAGGGTGACACCGGAGGAGGGGGAAGACAGGGTTCGACGACGATTCGTTCCGTGGGAGACGACGCAGCAGCAGCGGTAACGAGTCGTCCTGCAGGAAATAAGAAGTAACCGTAATGGAAGCGGTCGAAAGAAAGTCCGGGGAAAAAGCAAAGGAAGTACACAGTGAACAAAGGAAGGGTGGGGAATTGTTCGCCATGGATCCGTGGCATCTTCGGCGCAGCGTTCGCATAAATCATTCAATGTCAAAACAAGAATATCCCTTAATCCGCCGGATTTAGATTCGCATGAATATGGGGAGTACATCGGTCTAGACACGCAACAGACCAATTTACCTCTGGTATCAGTGTAGCGAAGAGAGGTGTGGCAGCGTTTGGTCTAGCTAGCTGAAAGCTGCCCATTCCGCAGTAGACATCTCCGTTTTAGGCAGCGGAGGGCGCCTGTGGAACGCAGCCCAAGAGCCCCACATAACTCTCGAAGGGTCGTTTTTCAGTGAACATAGTTCTCCCTTTTCCCCGCATAAAACAAAGGGCGATATACCACTTAGATGTGAGGGGATCAAAGGACGAGGGGTTAGATTTCCCTCCGCTTATGAACTATATTAGTGCAGGGATTTGTAAGCTTCGTGTAAGGGAGGAGGGCGTTTACTCGTTGACATGATTCCTAAATGGAAATATATATCTCTCTCTTTTCTGTAGATTTCCAACCATGCCCAGCTTCGATTCACAGATACGTCAGTGTAACAAGTGATGGTCAATCCGGAGCAGCATTCATCGCCAGCGGAACCGGTCATATCAGTGGAATGGAAACACGGAATGAACAGCGCAGGGAAAGCAATGTATCATTCCTGTTTCGGGGCTGTTGTAGAAAGGGAAACGGACGAAAGAAGTTACATTTTCTCGACGGTAAAGAAATCGCATTGAATCAGAAATTAGATCTATATATCAGAGTTATTTTCATTAAGAGTAATGTATTTGTAAAATCTTTCTCTTTCCAGTACAGTAAATGAGAAGTCTGGCTGAAAACCGAAGGCAAATACCCATGGTTTAGAGAGAGGGTCACAGGTTGCTAAGATATTGGCGGCAAGAGGCGAAGGAGGTACTGGGAGAGAGAGTGTGCCACTTGGCATATATAACTTACAGAAACACACCATCAGCAGCAATATTCGATGGAGCCGTAATAGTATAAGTATTAGTATAACGTTAGAAAGAAAATCAGAAGTAGTATTTAGAGAAAAAGCAAACAGAGTAACAGTTGATCAATCCAGATTATTTTTATTTAGAGATTTCATTCCGATTCTTAAATATAAGGACAGTTATTTTGTTAAAGTAACATTGCATGCTTTAAACAACCCCGCATGATTATATAGGCAGATGTAACGACCAAACAACGCCAGGAAATATTGTACAAATTCTCTCTCTCTCTCTCTCTCTCTCTCTCTCTCTCTCTCTCTCTCTCTCTCTCTCTCTCGTCTCTCTCTCTCTCTCTCTTCTTTCTTTCTTTCTTTCTTCTCTCTCGCTCTATCTCTCATCTCTCTCTCTCTCTCTCTCTATCTCTCTCTCTCTCTCTCTCTCTCTCTCTCTCTCTCTCTCTCTCTCTGCTTGCGTACTATTCTTTTTCAATTAGAGGGGAACGCGACTGATCAACTAGCAATTGCTCATTAATATACCTGGATTACAGCATCAACATGAAAAACGGTGAAAAATGCGTTGCTGGGCGAACCGGCCCGGCGGAATGTACGGTATGGAAATTGTGCTGTTATGAATTGCAAATGAGAATCAACAGTCGGATTAAAACCACCTGGCCAAGAGAGCTTTATCGTGACCCTGCGCGATTCCTTATGAAAGTCAAGAGAAAACATTGATACATTAATTTACAAATTATGAAAGAGAGAGAGAGAAAGAGAGCGGAGATAGACGAGAGAGATGACGAAGGAGAGGAGAGAGACGAGGAGAGAGAGGAGAGAGGGGGGGGGGAGAGAGAGAGAGATTATTTATTAAGCCGATTCCTCTTCAAGGAAGCCGCGCCATAGGAAACAAAAGGTAGACTCTGCTACATTCATTCCTTAATCGCTGAAAGACAAGAGTTAACAGTTCAAAATATTTCTACTGATACTCTATACAATTTCATAGAAATAATCAGTAATCGAACTCCCTTGACATAGTCATATTATCCAGTACTCAGCGCACTTTCACATGTGGCATATTTTTTATTGTATATTTTAATTTGTTGCTTGACGTTCCTGAATGTGATATTTAATATCATTGCTTAAGCGAAATTTTTCTTCCTTTAAATGCGAACAAATAGTATGATTCGTCTCTTGTAAGAGTTTTTGTTGATAAACTGGAGTACATAGTTTTGTGCGATATGTATACAGTGAGAGACTGGAACTGACATACTTGCAAATATAGTAGAAAAACTGGATTTAAAAATGTATTTATGATATGCGTCGACTGGATGTAGGCAGCGAGATAATTATAGTTTTCTATCACTCACATAATGAGATCTGTTTACCTTTGATGATAAAGTCTCTAAGTTGGTTGTCCTTTGTTATTTGTTGCAAGTGTTTTGAATGAATCATCTTGAAAAGGCCAGAATTTTGATGCCTTTATTCCAAGAGATCATTGCCAAAGACGCTGGAGGGTTGGAGGGAAACGTTAACAGTTGAATTGCAATCTTTTTTCCAATATATTCTCATTAGGTTGAGTTATGTAGTTTGTAGGCGTTTAAATTGTAATCATGGTTA